>NW_028301547.1:9315000-9505000 GCF_042242905.1 Orbicella faveolata | reverse complement strand
TTTCGAGAGACGATCCATTGAGTGGATTACTTCGGCGCCGGTGCGTATTATTATTATTATTATTATTATCGTCCTCACGTAATGTTTGCTTAGAGTCCTTAGGGCCGAGACCAAACCATGGTCCTGGGGCACTAGGGGATAGCCAGTTTTTAGCTTGATAGCACCCTCCTCAAAATGTGTGCTGTACCTAGCAAGGTTATCTTCTGTAGTTCACTGATGCTTAATTGGCCGGGGATTCTTCCAAGATAAGTTTCTAGTCCCTTTTTGATAGCTCCAAGTGCTCCAATGATAACTGGTATCGTTTCCGTGCTCATGCCCCACATTCGGCTTGTTTCGATTTCCAAGTCCTTATATTTGGATAGTTTTTCACTGACTTTCACGGATGTGTTTCTGTCTGATGGTACTGCCATGTCAATAAATTTACAGGTTTTCGTTTTGTGGTCTTTAATCACTATATCGGGTCTGTTGGCTGTTATTTTCCTGTCTGTGTGTATTGGCATGTCCCATAATATCGTGACATCCTCGTTTTCTGTAACTGTTTGC
The DNA here is from genome assembly GCF_042242905.1 of Orbicella faveolata. Lineage (NCBI taxonomy): Eukaryota > Metazoa > Cnidaria > Anthozoa > Scleractinia > Merulinidae > Orbicella > Orbicella faveolata. The sequence goes on along the minus strand of NW_028301547.1, from coordinate 9,504,457 downwards.
GGCTCATGGTCATACCACTTTTCTGGTGTCTTTATATTATAGTTGTGACAGACTTTCCAATGTATATACGCGGCTGCTTTATCGTGTCTGTGGGTATATTCTGTTTTCGCAAGTTCAGGACACCCAGACGCGATATGGTCAATTGTTTCGTCGTATTTGTTACACATCCTGCATAGGGGGCTAGTACCGTCTTTGATAATGCTGGCGTGGTATGATCTGGTAGCTAGGCTTTGGTCTTGGGCTGCGATTATGAATCCTTCCGTTTCTGCCTTCAGTCCACTGCTTTTGAGCCACTGGTTGGTTTTGTGGTGGTCAACATCTGCCTCCTTTATCCTCTTTGGGTATCTTCCATGTAGGGCTTTGTTCTCCCACTGCTTTGTTAATTTTTCTTGGGTCTTATTTCGTGCTTATTATTATTATTATTATTATTATTATTATTATTATTATTGTTGTTATTATTATTACTATCATTTGTTCTCTCACTTTTGATATATCTACTCTCTATGCAGTTGTCTAAAAGTTTGTTGGCTACTTGTGATGCATAACCGCTGACCAAGTATTCCCTATTTTTTCCTCCAAAGCGAGTAAACCGTTTTAGACTCATGCTTGTGATGGTATACATAAATAATGCAGCTTCTCTCAACGTTAACGTTGACCGTATTACCTAGGAAGACGAGCTATTCGTTTCGAATGGATAATGAGCCTTAAATGTATTATGGGCCTGGATAATTAAGTAAAATGAGACGCATTAAAGGTCACACGAACTTAACAATTCTACGGACTGGAAGAAGCATTAAACAGACGCATTATACATTTCTGAGAGGTGTGCTTTTTCTTGGTAAATACGGCGTTATCAAGCAAGTAATAGTCTCTCTCAATAGAGCTTTTCTCGTCTTCACACGAGTTTTATACATATGCTATGTATATCTGCTACTACTACTACTACGACGACGACGAATTAATTAATTAAGAATAACAATAATAATAATAATTATAACAATAATAATAATAATAATAATAATAACAATAATAATAATAATTGCGTTCGACAGAACGCAGTTCTAATCGCGTAATAAATAAAAACTCGAGACCTGTGTATGTATCTGTCTATCGGGGGAGACCAATTTGCCCACCTTCCCCCCCAAAAAAAAATCTTCAGGGGCGAATGACGTCATCTCTTTGTTCATATATGTGCTTTCTTTCGAGTGTTGCGCAATATTATGGACTTTCGAGTGTCGAAGCAGCTTATTGTAGACTAGCGGATACTGAAGTTGGCTATTTTTAAATTCGAAGTCAGTGTTAATGGCATTTGAAAACCTTGCAAACATGTCTTCACGAAATGTATAAGACTTTTCGAGGCAGCTTATTGAAGACTGTAGCGGATAAGTTATTATTTAAAGTTCGAAGTCAGTGTTAATGGCATTTAAAAACCTTGCAAACATGTCTTCACGAAATGTGCACGACTTTTCGTACGAACAGAAAGCTTTAGTTTGGCTGCGTGTTGTGTACCCTCTTCTCTTCGACGAAAACCAACGCTGCTTTCTGCTGAATAAATCAAAGGAGGAAATGTGTAGTTTCACTTCTCGTTTTATTATTATTTTATATTTTTTTATATATTTTTTTCATTTTTTTTATTCACTTCCTCGCATGAAATTAAATAGATCCATCTCCTCCTCAAAAGACCCAACAATAACATCGCAATATGTAAGCGAGAGGCTTCTACAACTCTTGATTTCACTCAAAATTTTTCCATTGACCTCATGCCAATTTAGGCTGATTTAGGTGTTTGTAACCTGTCAATTTTTTTTCTTTTTTTGCGCTTTTATAAACGAGAGTACAAACTGGGATCAAAGACCAGGCATAAGCGGTCCCTTGCCAGAGCTCTCGTCAGCCTGAAATAGCTTAATTGTCTATTGCGATATGACGCAGACATACAACCAGAAAGAGCAATGACGACCACAGTTAACGTCATTGCACCTGAACATGTCACCACGTGCGTATTTTAGACGTAAACACACTCTTACAACTTGCCTTGCTTATGATTGTGCTCAATTTACATGGCACGGCCTCTCGTAATAGATGTGAATACCGATCGACGCTTTACGTCTAAAATGCAGGTGTTCTGGATCGTGAAGCCTCAACGTCATAAGAAACATAATTTTAATTTTAATATTTTTTCACGGCGTGGGTTAATTTGTTTTCTACCGCTGTTAAAAAAAATAGTTCGCGGAAAAAGTAGCGAAAGTTATGCATTGCTTCAATAAAACGATAAAATAAGTTTCCTTCTAGAAAATTACACATTGATTATTGTGAACCATTAAAGCTGGCTTCTATCTTAATTCGACTTTTATCTAAAGTCGACGTTTGTTTCTCCGATTTTTTTTTTGTTCATTAGTTTTCAGGGATCCATGAATTTTCTTTTTTATTTCAAGGATGGCTTAAAGTCCTTTGTGCACATTATGATAAATATTCATGTACCGTTGAAACAGGTTATTTCAAACCAGCACATAGGCATAAACTAGATAAGCAGGTGTAAATGAGATGTTGATAACTGAGCGTGGCCTTTTGTCAGAAGAATACCTTTAATGCTCATGCTTAATGCGCCAGTAAAAACCAATCTTTATTACTATCAACCAGACAGAATATTTCTCATAAGTTCTGGCAAGAGACCATGATCATTTTCTTTTGGTTCTGGTTTATCACTACTCTTCCGGCTGTTATTGTTAATTATATAGTAATTTTAGGAATATCTTTCTTGTGGACTTGTCGATGTAAAGAAACATTACCTTCCTTGAATCACTTCATAAGAATTTTGCTAATTAAATATGAAACTGAAAAACACATATATTTCAAATCGGATAAAAAGAATTTGTTTAAAGAAAAATGGAAGATTTTTTAGGAAACATTTTGAACTAATAATTAAAGTCGTACAACGCTATTATTAAGGAAAATCGTTAAGTTAAATAAGTTTGTGGAAAAGAATTGACAATATCTATTTTCTTTATTAATTCAATATGGTGTCATTGTTAACTTCTGTAAACCAAACTTAATTCATTCTTCTGTAACTTAATTGTTAAAAAAAGAATTGTAATTGTTGTAATTATGGTAACAAATAAATAATTATAATAATAGTAAAAAAAAAAGCCTCAGAAAAAGTGAAACTTAATAGTACGTGCTGAAACGATTATTGTGGGTTTTGGTGAAGTCTGAGACGTATGTTAATCATGGCAATCCACCCTTAGGAAGGAAAAAGCGCAGGAAAGGACAGCAGAAATTAGTCGTAAGCATTTTTTTTTAGACATGTTTCATATAGAAAAACATATATACACATGAGCGACGTAATTATCCTGATAGCTGCTAGGCAACGTAGCTAGCACTGGATCGACAGGAGTAGCTCGACACTGAAGCGATCGGGAGCGAAGGAGCGCCTTTACTTAAGATCTAAAAGATTTGTGAGGGAAAAAAACATATAGAAACAAAACTAAAATTCTCCACTTTGATGCTATATACGCCACCCCACGATATCAACTCTCCAGAACGAAAGTTTCACTTTCACATGAAGTCTTTTCTCTCTAGATTCTCTTTTTTTAGCGTAGTACCAGATGGTGAATTGGGGTAAATACCCAGGCTAGGCAGTCCAACACCGAGAATACGAATATGGCCTAACCGGATAATTTCGTTGGAAAACTTCTTCAGCTTTATCGAATAAACATTTGGCATATCACCTCGTAGGTAAATTTTCATTCACTTCCGACTAGATTTGCACGAAAAGAAATGTTTCTTCAACATTGAATGTGAAGAATTTAATATCAAAACAACCGTACTAAGAAAACTCCTACATTTTTGCTTTGATTTTCCAGACTAGGCTGAGCTTCAAGGGTTTATTCAACTCTGTGACGTGGTTATCAATCAGAGCAGAAGCTCTTCAACGTTCAACAATCAATATACGTTAAGCCACACACCCGCGGCGAGCTGAAAGCCTACCAAACGGTTCGTCTCAGACCAGAAGGACTTTCATTTACAAGTCCTGTTGCTACCAGACTAAAGTTTCTTCTCTGGACGTTACGCAGGTTAGATTTGTCTCTTTGTTTTCTCTTGTTACCTTTTGTTACTAAGCGAGCTACCTACCTGAATCACTAAGTTGTATGCACCTTTCGTCTTTGAAAGTAAGTAGTCGTTGTTTCTTACACTGGTAAGTCCTTCTTCGCGCTTTTTTCGGAGTACTGAAGTATTTTCACATTCGTTTTTCGATGAAGATTTTGCAATGCCCTAGTTTTCAAGCTCACGCACATCTAAAAAATAATCTTTATTCATTTTGTTTTTGTCCCTGACGGTTTCCACGCCTCGAGATGAATAGTAATATATGCTGTGTTTCGCACATGACTTTGTTCGTAAGTATTTGCATTAAGAAGCAATATTGTAATTAGTTTGAAGCATACATGTGTCGTCTCTGTCCGCCGTGTTGTTTGTCCGTGCTCAAATTTGCATCAAGCTGCTCTATCTGTCGTTCATTTTCAATTTAACCGCCTCGCACTGAATTTCACCTTCACCTTCCTGCATCAGGTTTGGAGTAAGTCGACGACTCTTAGCTAATGATAGTTTAGGCTTCTCTCATGTTGAGTAGTTCTGTGAGTGCTTTTTGTTAGTGGTTCATGCATTGATTATCACGTATCGCACTGGCGAGTTTGTCGTTGTTTGATTGAAAGATAAATAAAGAAACTATCAAGAGAAAATGAGGGACAGTCTGTCCCCTCATTTCCTCTTGGAAACTACTCAACTCATGGTTTGTCGCGTAGGTAGGTTTGACAATTTGTAAAAACCAAACGTAAAATTCAACGCAACATGCGGATTTCATGGCCAGGAAGTTTGTGAGGATTTCAAGCGAAAATGTCCAAGACTTTACTCGATATTTTTGAAGTAAAAAGGTTGACAGAAGAACTGTGGCTAACCAAATAGCTACTAGCCAATAAAATGTAGCAACAGGAGCGTTACGAGCATATTAAATAATTATATTTACCACGTGCGCACGTGCGTACCCTCACAAATCTGAAAAAAGAATATTTAATTTATATCTTTGGCGAAAAGCGTCTTTAATAATGAGGTCGGTTGGTTATAGACAAAGTTCGTACTAAATGCACGAAGACATGGCGAATATGAAAGACGCTACTCTGTTCAGTTTCGTAGTTTGACAGTCAATCAATCAATCAGTCACTCAATCGATCAGTCAATCAAACGTTAATTAAAGAGCGTAGCACATAATAGTTTGTAAAACTAATGAACCTGTGGCCTCGTTAATAACAATCTAACTCAACGATTACACTTTACGCTGCTATTAGTCATCACTACGACGATAACAAAATAATAAAATGAATAAATAAATAAATACATACATACATAAATAAAATAGATTAAAACACACCTACTAAGATTTCAGAAAAGTGACACGTTTAAGAAGAGGCAGTTTTGGCGGGAACTGATCACGGACACTGTTTTTAACTACTTGATGGCGGGCACGGGTTTAGCGAAATGAAAACTGTTTGGAAAAAATGTCTGAAATGTGAAGTAGGAACAAGGTTGTGTCAGTTATGTATACAAAAAAGATAAATCGCTGATTCAAATATGTTTTCAATATCACAAGAGGGAAAACACAGGATTAAAAGGCAAGGATAATAAGTTTAGGAAATAAGCCTTATTTACGATAACCGCCATGTTTGTTTGTACGTTATAATGCAAATCAGGCACGTGATTTCTGAGGGGGGCAAACCACCTAAAATCGGCAAATTTCAGCCGGTTTCTTATCATGTCTGATAATTTTTTTTCATAACCATGCTTTGGTTTCAGTATTGGGGTGAAAATATTCCAAGTTTTACAGAATTTCGGCGCTTTTATAAAAGGAAAACGGCTCGCGTAGTTAATAAGTCAAGTTATCGAGAAACTTTTTCAAACTTAAATTAATAATAAAATCATTATTCCATAACTTGGCTCCCAAATGCGATTTTGGTGCAGATACTTGTCCATTTAGGCGAGCCGATTTTCAGAAAAATGAGAACCAGTTCAATGTTTGCCCCCTGACGTACGACGTGGCTAATTTGCATTATAATACAAAAACTATCATGGCGGCTATCGTGAATATGGGCTATAAGGGAGAAAGGGTGTAGAGAAAATTCCTTTTGATAAAAAATCTCAACTTAAAAACCCTTTGACCCCCAAGGACGTATATCCCCGTCCTCAGTGGTCGTGCTCCTTGTACCACTTGTGACGTCATCAATTGAAGTGTCAGCAGATATTCTTGTTAAGCAGATAGTAGAGCTAGGATAGATCTATCCGCACACCAACGGTTTTGGATATCGACGGCGTTCTGACGTAGCAATTTGAAAAATAACGTAATCAGTTTTGGTGCAAAAATGGTGGTAAAACGGCCCGTTATACCTATAATTGATCAAGGTCCCATTTCTAGGCTTTGCTCATGATTAACACCCAACGTTTTACGGCAGCCAGAGAGAATATGCATCGCAAAAGGTAGCCAGAGTAAAAGGGTCAAGCAAAAGGAAAGGAAAGGGGGCAAGAAAAAAATTTGGAACGGGTTATGCGCATACATCAAATTGAAATATTGCTCATTTTTGTGCCTAATCTTTAGGAAATATATCTTTCTGTTAAAAAAAAAAAAAAGCTTTTTTTTTTCAGCAAAACCTAGGCCCATTTAGCGTCATGTAGCCAAAAAACTGATTTAACGATTAAACACTGCATTTTTGGGTGAAAATTTCGTAGTCAAGGGGTTAACAACCATCATATATAGGTCGGCCTCTCTCTCAACTTCATTTTGTTCCCTACGTTTTTGACTATTGAATATATTTAGGCGCAGAATGTAGCGCCGGGTCATTTGAAGAATGATCCTATTTTCTTTCCCAACCCGATTAGGTAAACGTCTATTTAAAATCTCGTCTATTTTCAGTTCACGCGTAATTTTGAGCAAATTGATCGTAGGTTGACTAAACATGAGCTGCATATTTTGTTGAGTATGTTATGCTGCATTATGTTGCCACAACAATCCAACACCTGTTCAAACGTTTGACTATCAGATTATTTGAACCAAAAGAATCCATAGTCTGAGATGTGTGATGATGGCCAGTATTTCTTGGCTGGGATGTAGTACCAAGTACTTTCTGTTATTACTTGCTGTTACTGGTTTATCAATCCTCCCACCTGTCTGGTGTCAATATTGCAACCAAAACAAAGCTGGCAAGTTATAATATTAGCAATATATTGAAATGGACTAAATAACAATATACATGTCTAAAAGGTGAATATTGGGCGGGGGTTGCAAAATAGTAAATTTTAGAACATGGTTTATTTGAATAGTGATGATTGATACAGCTATAATTTCAACGCCTCCAAGACGCGTTATTACTAAGGGAAGATTAAACAAAGACACAGATGGCGATTGTTTTAAAAGAAAAAACAGAATTATAGTAAGAAATGAAAGTTAGAGAGAGGAAAAAAACTATGCTCCGTAAAAGTTGGCCGTTTTAAGCACTTACAATTTTGGATGTTTTGAACATCATGGTATTAAGCGCTTAATGACTGGCCCCACTGAAGGGAAACAGTGAGTTTTGTTTCCCCGAGACCCTCAATGTTCTCCAAGGCGAAACCGAGGGGACCATTGAGGTCGAGGGGAGACAAAACTCACCGTTTCCCGAGGGGCCAGTCATTAAGTGTTTTGTTATACCTCCCAACTCAAAAATAGAACAAAAAAATGCGAAAAATTTATTTGCTTGACGCCTGCGGTGGCTGTGCCTGTAGTACGAGCGGCAGTCAAACCGAGCTGTCCTACCGAAACGACACGATAACAGTCTTTTTTTCGCAGCTAACAAAAATAAAGACAATACTTAAGTTGCTTTTCGTTCTTCTAATGCTTAACTGTAGAATTCTGGTTTTGATTTGGCGAGGAACAACGATCAAAGAGCGAGTTGCCGAACGCGGGCGACCCATTTTTGGCACCAAATTAAAAGCTTGAAGACACAAAATGTTCAAATTTGGCTAATCTGATATGTTTTTGCCGAATTATAAATCCCTTTTCTTCAACAATGAATGCCTTCTCTAGTGAGAAAAGTTGCCCAACTTCAATGGCTTTTTGACATCAGGCCGACTCGCACACAAATTTGCCGCCGTTACAGGGTGCACGACCTGATCACGTGCGAGTCGAAAGTTCAAGTTGTTGTTTCCCAAGGGAGTTAGTGAGTTTTTTTCACCCTAGGGAGTTGGTGAGTTTTGACCCACGGCATTTGACCCGTCCTCCTCCAATCGGAAAACGCATTTGAGTTGGGAGGTATAACAAAAATCTTTGATCTCTAGCAGATTGACTTGTGTATCGAATTCGTGCATCTATCAAATCCTGTCTTTTGGTCTCTTTTGTTTCTTTTTTTTTCCTTGGAATCAGATGAGCCTCGCATTGAAATAACTTCGCCATCCAACATTCTAGCTGTTGGTGCAGCCGTTAATTTGACTTGCACTGCTTGGCAAGCTGATAGCCACAAGAGTGAAAACGCAAAACCATATTTGATTGAATGGTTTGGTCCACAAGATGAACGATTCGGGGATAAATGTAAAGCTGGATCGCCACGAGCTGCACGTATGAGCTGCACAGTTACAGTCAGTGCCCTGACGAACAAGACATTTGGTAGCTACACTTGCAGAGCGAGGACTTATAATGAACACTGCACCACGAAAATAATTGATCTTCATGGTAAGTAAAGAAAACAAATGAAATGATTGTGATTTCCTAGCGTCGATCAGAAAGGAAGCTTCACTCTAATTTGCTTTAAAAAAATAAAATAAAAATATATCAGCTAAACGTGGACGGCTTCATAGCAGGATAGGTTAAATTGAAGTCTACGCTTATTTTTACACTCAAGCATTTGGCGGAGGACACGCTCCCCCCCCCCTTAATAGTAGGGGGGGTTGACGTGTCCGCATGTGCATGTACAGTTCATTGTTTTTATCGATGTATTTCTTTAACCCAATGCCAACAATGCCAAATAAAAACATATCTCTTGGGCCTAACTGACCAACGTGCACGTGACTCAAAGCTTTTTGGTTCTGTAGCGAAGGTAGAATTTATCCGTAGTCCTGTTAATGTCACCTGCTACGATTTGCAAAGTAAGCGAAAGAGTGTAAGCTATTTATGTCATATTCATATGAAAACAACCTTTTCTTTCTCCTTTTTTTGTATTTACTGTATAAATAGCTGGTGTAAAGAAATCCAGAACGGCACTAAAGGAAGGTGAGGCAATTATTTTTATTGTTATTTTTCGTTACGGTATTTCATGTTTAGGAATTTGGGTGTTTTACTGAAAAGGAATCCCAATAAAATTTTAAAAGGCACCTTACGTAAAATATATGACTAATCATTTGTAGTAAAACTGCTTAAGCAATGTTCAGTAAGTAATGAATTCTTATCATTCTGTAGACATCAAAAGCCCAGAGTTTGTCAATGTTCTAGTGAACCAGACTGCTCTTCTCGGCTCCAATGTGACTTTTAATTGCACTGCCACTGGTTATCCCAAACCAACCATCACGTTGTCAAAAGGCAATGATTTAGTCTCACTTCCATACAACCCAACGCCAGAGATCTTAACAGGCGATGGCAATAACAGTTTCGGCCTGTTGGTGATAACAGAGGTCAAGAGCAAAGATTATGGTATATATTATTGTGTTGCGAACAACAGTGCTGGAGTAAAGATTTCAATTGTGGCATTAGGATATAGAGGTATTTCCAGTTATGTTTTTGCAAGCACAGTCAACCAGAGCAAAGCTAGAATTTAGTACAGGATGTGAAATTCAGTGCACTTTTAAGGTTGCTGTAGCAGGCAGACTTTTCCACTGGCGCTCATTTGAAAATGCCCGCGAACAAAGTAAAGAGCGATTTGGAGCATTTCATTGGTAAATGTCCCAAATCTCAAATGTTTCTCGGGGAGCCAAACTTAACCAAAACTGGATATTTCTTTTCTAAGAAACAAGCTAGAAACTACGAACATATTGAGGAAATGTTGATTTTTTATTTATACGAGAATAATCGATTTCACTCTTTTTTTTTATTTACTACGTAAATAGATGACGTCAACAAAGCCAGATCTGCTTCTCACGTTGAAGGAACGGAAGGTCAGGAAATTATTAAGATTATCATTATACTGTTGTTTTTAATAATTATTTCATGTTTAAAACTTTGGGAGTTTTGAAAAAGGACTCCCTTAAAATGAAGGGTACGTTACTTCCAATACGTGTTCGATGATTCATATGAAAGGGATATTAAAGAAACACTGCCTTGACTAATTTTTAAATTACCTATTTCATTTATTTTACTTATTACTGTTATAAGAAACATTGTGTAGGTTTTAACTAATTTATTTTTTCGTATATATATAGTAATATAAGCGCATTGCGTTTTCTCAATGCGCCCAAAAATCTTTATTATTATTATTATTATTATTATTATTATTATTATTATTGTGAACAATACTTTGTTAAGCATTTTTGCTGTGATGATCTGAAAAAATTGCTCTCCTTGCTTTTCTATGACCAAGAGTGATCGATATACATTTCACCGACATTTAGTGCTAACATTTTAATGTGTTTATACTCATAATCAGTGTCAACAGATTTTAATCAATATCAGCAGATTATCTGCAGGCACTAGAACACTGGTGTAAGTGTAGGAATGCCTTCTTCTAACACTTATTTCTATTTTTCAGGGCCATCAGCAACAAGTAAAAAGAAAAATTTCGAGATCATAGCGATCGCTTTGCCTTTGTCCCTTGCGATTATGTTTTTTGGGGGTGTCAGTGTATATTTGCGATACTTCAGAGGGCGATGTCTTCGTAATCAGGTAGTTTAAAATACGACAGTACATTATTTCTGTCAAATATCTCAGAAGTGACAAAATCAAAGAGATGCTGCACTTAAAAGTGTTTATTTACTAAAGCCAGAAAATTGTCTGTAAGTGTTAGTTACTAGCGTTCGACAAACAAAATATACATAATATAAAGCTTTATCCAGGAAACATGGTAAAATATGTGAAACGTAAAACAACGTAAAGCGACTCGTAAAATATCTAACAGAAAGCTGAGGTGTAAAAACAAGAAAATAGAGGAATTTCGATGTTCTGTTTTCTGATGAGCACGGAATCATCCCAACAAAGGACTGTAGATATGGACAAAATTAGAAAGGAGACATTTTTTTTAAGGAAATTCTGTTTGTCCTGTAATATTTACCCTGAAGCGCTTTTAGTTACCGTATTTTCCTGTGTTAGACATTTTTTCATAAGAGTTCACGTTCCGCGTTTCTCGTCACGTTACACTGAGGGTAAAATAAGGAAGGTTTTTGGTCACTTTCTGGGTTGTTCGACGTGGACGTTTTAGTCTAATAGAATTACACCCCTCGATCAGCAATGTATCCGAGTAGCCCCACCCCTGGGTCCATGTTTTGCGTATTTTCTTACACATTTTCCTTCCGTGAAGACACAGTAGTTTTAAACACTTTTTTTTTATGACACTTTAATTGTGATTCACACTACTTACAAACAATGGTACGTCTACTTACACTATTTACAAAAGTAATACAACTACCTAAGTCCATTACATTACCGACAAAACGTTTTTATACAATTCCATTACTTACGCACTACTTACACTACTTACAATTAATGCAATTACAGGTGCTACTTACAATAATACAATTTGTATAACTTACTCTACAAAACAATACGTTTACTTATTTAACTTACGATACCACTTCTTACACTACTTACAAAATAATATGATTACTGATGCTACTTACATTCATATTAAAGCAATGAACAACAAAATAAAAGATACATTCATATTAAAATAAAAAGTCAATAAAATAAGATGGGCATAATTAATTATATTGGAGTGAGCACCCATTTCTTTTCAAAGAAGTTTTTCTTGTTGATATTTTTTTTCAGTTTTATATTTAATCTTAAGCTTTGATTGCAGTCCTTGAATTTTATGTAATGTTTGGCTTCTTCTGCAGTCCCACAAAAATAATTTCCAATTACTATGAAATAGTTTCATAAATTTGATAAAAAGCAGGTTCATCATTACAAAAAGTACATGCATCATTAATTCTAAATCCAATTTTGCATAGTTTGCTGTTAGTGTAGAGAATAAAATTAATTACTTTGTATTGGAAGGCCTTGACATATGACTCCAGTGCAACTAAATGTGGTAACGAGATTTCTCTAAATTATTGGCTTGTGAAATTAACATCACTCTTCACTTTGTGGATAATATTAGGAGGTTGAGCTCTTTTAAAACCAGCAGCGAGTAATAATCTTTTGATTTTTTGTCTTTAATATCGAATATTTTATTTTCAATTATAAGTGATGGAGATATGATTGGTGTATCTAGGCTGATTTCTTTTAAATGTGAAGGTATAGAATGAGGGAGGCCCGCCCATTGTAGAAAATTACTTTTGTCGATTTTGTTCAAAAAATAGTTATAGGAGTCTATTTTTTTATATATATATACATATAGTTTATTTTGTTGATACAAACATATTACAATATTGCAACAAATTACAAAAGTAGTGCAAAAAAGAGGGTTGTTACAACTGATAATATTCTAATGAGAAATAGTCGATAATGTATACGATACTAAATATTACAAACAATATGTCTCTCTAGCTTTGTTCAAATGTATATAGCTGGAGGAAAGGGCAACGTAGTCACGTCAAGTCATTTGTCTATTTCAAGCTGGATGATAAATTTGGATATGAATTCAGAAGTATCTTGTTTCTTTTGAGATTGGTGTTTGGTGTTGGTAAATTGAGAAAGCATTGTAGCGAGGTTAGGCTGACATTGATTTGGTGTAAACTATTGAACCATCGAAGAGACTCGTCACATAATTTCAAGAGAGATTGACAATCAAAGAATGCATGTTCAATAGAGGCATTTTCACCGCACAGAACACATTTGACACAGTCAGTTATTCCAAATCGATTAAGTTCTTTATTAGTGACTAGTATTCTGTGCAACAACTTGAAATAGAATTGTCTTAACTTATTATCCCGAGTGATTTTATAATTGTTTTGGATACAGTTCACCCAATTGTCAGCAACTCCAAGACAATTTTTCCGCCATGATTTAATAGCAGTAGGTTCTGTTTTGATTTCCTCTACAAAACGTTTATAAAACTGCTTGCAGAAGGTTTCTTTAAATTAGGAGTCATATCTTTAGATAGTTGGAAATCGAAGTTTTGGCAAATTGAATTCAAGGTCCATATGAACTGATGCGTAACTTTTGAGATAAGCGGGAATAGCTGAGGTGATTTGGTAGTATTGCAGAAAGTTAACTTTGATGTATATTTATCGCTGAATTCTTGTGGTGAAAGACAATTACCTTGATTGTTCAGCAAGTCTTGCACAAAAAGAACATTACTATCCCGCCACGCCTTCCAAAAGACCGATTTTTTTTCTATAGTTATATCTGTTGTTCCACAAAATGAATTCGCGTTTCGAGGGGTCTTCGTAATTGCTACACAGTTCTTGAAAGGGATCAAGGAGTTCTCGATAAAAGAGAGGGATTTTTCTGTCTAATTTCTAGACACTGTAATTACAGTTTAGAAGAAAAAGGAGCCCGCCATGTTTATCTAAGTAGTAATTAGGGATTGCTGTCCAGGTGTCATGAGTGTTGTTTAAGAGTCTACTTATCCAACTGAGACGTAGCGCTTTTATAACAGTCCTGAAGCAGGGAAAGCTTAGCCCACCCTTAGACTCCGACCACCATAACAAAAGTTCGTGGTAAAACTTGAGAAGATATCGTGCAATCAGAAACTTCATAATTACAATTTAGAAAGAACAGACCTCCTACAGGCTCTAACAGATGAAGTAAATACGTCTTCCATGTTGCATTTGAATCATTAAATAGTCGTTTTAGCCAAGCCAACCTTAAAGATTTCACCATGCTTTCCAAATCTATCATTCTAAGACCGCCTTTCTCATAATCGTTTATTGCTGACACGCGAGTTACTTTGTCTGTACCTTTCCATAAGGACTTGAATAGCGATTGATTCAGTTTATTCACAATTTCCTTTGGTGTAGGAAGTAACGAACATATGTAGACGAACTTTGGGATCAGAAAAGATATAATTATTGTCGCATTGCCATAAATAGACAGGCCCCTAGAGGACCAAATGTTAATGAGTTTTTTAATACTATCTAGCCTTTCAATAAAGTTCTTTTCCTTTAATAATTTCTGATCATATGTGAAATATACACCCAGAGCTTTAATCGGGATTTTAGGCCACTTAATACCAAAATATTCTTCTTTACTTTCTTTTAAAGATCCTATTAGTCCGGCAGCAAATGTCATGAAATAAAGTCCCGTGGGAATTTCGTGAAGAAAGTAAGCCAGTCGTCTAAATGCGTTAAGGGGACCCTTAAATGTGTTACGTTTTGGTGACAACTTTGGAACTCGCTCAGACGAGATTTATGGGGGGGGGGGGGTCAAAAATGTGATGTGTGTAACCCAACATGAAAACGAGGCCCAAACATAAAATTGCCTATAGCTATCCATTATGTGCGCAAGATTGAACCCAAATCACCACAATTATGTAAATCAATGTTCCAAATATGAAGAGGCGATTTTAAGAGGTTATTGGGGTCACGTGACCAAGCTAGCACCAAAACGAGGTTCACACAGAAGCTGCACTGGAAAGCCTTTAAACGTCCCCTGACGAAGAAAGAGATTGACGAAGGTATTGTTGGGTGTATGTCATCCGTGTAATCAAACATGCCTATATTGTAAGGGTTATCACGTGACCATGCTTGCATGAAAACGAGGCTGACACAAAAGCTGCACTGGAGAGCATGGAACATTGCAAAAGGATGAGGTATGAAGTATTCTTGGTAGATAACACCTGTGCGTTCAAACATGTTTATAAGGTTGGGGCTTTCATGTGAAAAGTCCATGGTGAAAAAAAACTATGCACATATGATTCCTGTGTAAATTGCTGAGATGTCATCCTTAAAAGCATCAGATCCAGAAGTATATGAAGAGTTCATCCAAGGAAACTGGGGAGTGAACAAGAATGCTGAAGTACCATTCTGAGCAGTAGGAGCCGACAATGCACTCGAACAGAAGAACCGCTCTATGAAAGTCTCTGGAGGATTGGTTGGGATCACATCACCTTAAATGAAGCTGCTCAGACGAAAGTCTTCCTGATATCTCCAGAGCTCACAAGCCTAGCTGAACAAGCAAAGAACATGGCGGGGGTGTCTTCCAAGCCTCAAGGTTGTCATCATAACCTCACTACAGCTGTCTTAGCCCGCGAAGAGAAAGGTGTAGCACAGTTAAAAGCCACTATTGAAAGCTTCAGGAATCCATTCTCTGATGCACATACCGACCTGTTCAGCCTAGTGAACAAGGTGGTTATGCCAGAAACGGTAAAGAAAAATTTGTGTGAACAAAGTGAGATCGGTAGGAGACTGTTTGACTGTTTTGTAAAAGAACGAGTCTAGTCTGGCGAAGTCAATCTTTGGTCGCCCATGAAGAAGAGAAGACTCCTAACATGGAAAACCAGTTCAAAGGTGATAAAGGCGACTGCAGCAGACAAGATTGTGGAGCTTCAAGAGGATAGGTCCCTTTTCGCGCGTATGATGATGGTGTGCAAGAGCAGGCCAGCAATCGATATAAAGGAGACTGTATGCCAAAACGAATTTTCGGTAGTCCCGCGATCATCGTTTGCTGCTGATGCCACAATGCTTCGCTGTTCATCCAAGAGTAATCTAATGAACATTCTAGAGAAGCTGAATGACAAATAGAAACAACAGGAGAGTAGCTAGTCCAAATGAAGATCAAGTGCAAGTCGCAATTGTAGATGGTATGGCAGAAGTTCAGTCACTTTACAAGCCAGAGTGGATCAAAAATTGCGTACAGCTGGCTGAACACTTCAGCAACTGTGTTCTGCAGACGTACACTGGAAGTAGTGAAGTGCGTTTAATTTTCGACAGATATGATTTACCTTTTTCACTCAAAGCGGCCATTAGGGTTAGACGGCAAGGAGGCCAAGCTCCAGTGTATTACCACATCACCAAAACAGCGCACATTGCTAAAGTTCGTTGAAACGACTCCCGTCACACAGGAATACCAAAATGGAGCTCACCATCTATTTGGGCCAAAAGATTAAAGAGTATGCTGATCGTAGTGCAAGGCAACTGGTGGTGGCATGGGGAAGTGAGTGTCAGGCAACACCCAAGGATGTGGGACGTTTACAGAGTAACCAAGAGGAAGCTGACACAAAGATGATCTTGCATACCCTCGATGCTACGGCTAATGGTGCAACCCAACTACAGATTCACTCTCCCGACACAGATGTCTTCGTCCTTGCTCTTAGGCGTTATCCGGAATTGTGCGAGAACACGCTGTTTGTTAAGGGAAGAGGGCAATACCATCGTATGATTGAGCTGAAACCGATTGTTCAAACCCTTGGGCCAGAGAAGATAGTAGTCTTCTCCGATGTAAATTCCTTTAATGTCCGAATTCTGTCTAATGGCGATAGCCAGTGTTTCTACAGCTATTACGAACAGATATGGAGACAGCGGGTCTCCCTGCCGAACTCCTCGTTCCAGCGTAAAGAAATTTGAAGTCATACCGTTGTTCAAGATACAGCTTTGTATATTTTTATAGAAGAGTTTAACCCAGTGAAGGAAATCTGGACCAAAATTGAGTGCCCCTAGACATTTAAAAAGAAATTCTCTTTAAACACTGTCGAATGCCTTTTGAAAATCAATGAATAGCATTAAACTGGGAATGTTTCTTTCACAGTAAAGTCCTTGACATCGTAAATAGATCGAATAGTTTCGTCTATAAAATGATCTTTTACATATCCAGTAGTAAAGGGCGTCTATAGGGGCAGTAACCAATCAGGAGCCAGGGATGATACCACGTGACCAACTTTTTCCCATACATTCTCTTAAATTTGAAAATCCAAGATGGCGGATGTTTTTTAAAATGCGTCTGCAGTGACGTCACAGGTCAGCAGCCTTTTTCATCACAGGTCACGTGCGTGCCCAAATAAGGCGATAGCCAATCCATGAGATCGAGGTTGTGACGCGCATGTCCAAAATAAGGTGATAGACAGGAAGTGAGTTTTAACAATTGATTTTTTATTGATTTTTACAGGAAGTAAAAAATTACAAGGGTGTGTATCCGTATGGAAACGATTTGAAAGTGTTCGTGTCAACGACGCGTTTGTCGAAGACGAGTCCGTAGCGTTTGGTTCGTGTGATGACTTTGAGATGTTTGGTGGCTGGGTTTCTCCAGAAGAAGTTGGGGTTGACGACGGGGATGTTGCGTCGTTCACCGTCCTCGAGAGGTTGTTCGAGTTCGTCGAGGAGATTTTGTTCCATGACGTCGTAATTGAGTTGTTGAGATCCTCGTACATTGAGTGAGAAGCCTCGGACTTTGCAGCAGACTTTGCCTTGGTGGGTTTTGTATCCGTAATTTTTGGGTCCAGCGGAGGTGAAAGTGGTAATGAAGTCGTCGTCGTCGAGCTCGTTGGTCATCTCTCCGAGGTAATCGCCTAGCGGAACGTCGGCTTGACCCGGTTTGTAGGAGTAGATGACGGAATCGGTGTCAAAGTAGAGAACTTGTTGCTTTAACAGTTCCAGGTAGTTGTATAATTTGAGTCGAGCCCAGCAGGTGGTGAAAGCGGCGACGAAGATGTTGATTCGTCCGTTATCGGGTTGGTTGTCTTCGAGTTCGGTGTAGACGACCTCTAGGGCTTCGTCGTTGGCGATTCTGACTTGTTTTATGTCGTTGAAGTGATTGGAAACGAGCTCAAAGAGTTGTGCTGCGGTGTAGACGACTTGGGTGGTGGGTTTGTGTAGGTTTTCGCCGAACTTGCCCCAGAAGGAGTTGAGCATGAGTTTGGCGGTGGCTTTGCGTCCGGGATTTTTCAGGATCATGGCCGGATCGAGAGCGATGCCTTCCTTCTGTTGGTATTGTTGCACGTACCGTGCCTTGTCTGTGGGGGTGTGACACCAGTTCGGGTAACCAGCGGATTCCTGCTTGATTTTTAGCCAGGTGTTCACGTAATCGGCGAAGAGGCCTTTACGACGTTGTCTTTCCGGGAAATGGTAGACTTCGTGGATCTTGATGAGCGTGTATCCCATGGCAACGGCTTTCTGGATTTCGGGTGTGCACCAGGTCCCTCGTAGCGTGCGTTGCTCGGCCGTGTGAGGGCAGCAATGCGATTTCTCTAAGAGGGGTTTGCTCATTTCGTCTTCCACGCACGATCGGCAGAGTGGGAAGGTGAGTTTTTTCTCGTGCTTAAAAGGTAGAACGGGATGGTATAGTTCGTGAGGCGGCAGTATGTCCACTTTGGCCATGCCGAAGTAGTGATGGATGTCTTGGTCGTCGGGGTTGACGATGACTTGAGGGTGTCCTACGGGGTATACGCATTCCTTGTTGACCCAGGGGTAGAGCGACGTCACGTCGATGTACTTGATTTTCTCTCCTCGAGCCACGTCGGCCACGTGATGTAGTTTGATGGCGTTCGTGCGCCCTCCGAAGAAAGCTTCTCTGGGCTCGAGCGGTTCGACGATTTCGAACGTGTCTAGAAACTGGCGGAGATCTGGGTCGGTTTTGACTTCTAGGTTCCAGTCGCATTCCCACTTGACGCAGAGCTGGTAACCTTGACGACTGAGAAGGTCGTGTTTGCGGAGTGTGGACTCGTAGACTTCGTCTAGGGTGCGATCGGCGTGACAGATGGGATGTCGGTCTCGATTGGTCGGGAAACAGCGAGGACATCCGTGCCATAGACATCCGTGGAATTCGTAGACGATTCGAGTGGTCGGATCGTATCCGTCCACGAGATGACCGTCCAGTCGGACTTCACCTCCGTTTCGCACCGTAAGGATACGATCGCCTTGGTCCGTGTGTTGCAACGAGTGTTCTTGCCAGGCTAGCCATTTCAGGGCTTTGACGGACTGATTGGATCGGGCACCGTGCCATCCTCGCGGGGGTCTGGAGGCGATGGTGTTGAGCGGGACGAGTTTCTTGCGCCAGAATCGGTTGCAGGCGGAGGCGATAGTGACGCATTTCTCCATGGGGTCAAAGTCGGCTTTTTGTTTGAATTCTTGCCGGAACTTTTGACAGCCTGCTTTGAGGAGTTTGACGTCCGACTCGCAGTAGGCTTCCATTTCTTGCCGTAAGACGAAATGGTAGTTGTCGTTGACTTTCTCTTGGTACCACTGTTCGAATTCGGCTTTCTTTTTGGCGGACATGCCGTCGGGATCGTACATGTCTCGCGGTGGCATGGGACCTTCGTACGCTTGGTTTTCTGGGGTGTTGAATTTGTGCGGGAAGAATCCTTTGCGCAGTTCGTGGATTCCGAAGGTGGCTGGAAAGTGGGCCAGCGGGAACGGGAGAAAGCAGAGGGAATCTTTGAAAGTCAGTCTGTCGGATTTTAGGGACAGTATCTTGGTGCCGACGGTGATTTGGTCTGTGACTTCTCGATGCGTGGCGTAACAGTGTTGCAGGATGAACATCCCGTCGTAGCCTTTGAGATTGTGAAAGAGGACGATGACGTCCCGATCGTCATTGTCCACGTCGACGGCGAGGGATTCGAGGTGGTCGAACATGTCGGCGGTGCAGTCGGGACCGTAGAAGGAGCAGAATTGCTCGTCATCGTCTTCCAAGCAGAGTAGAATGGGTGTCTGATTCCCTTCGGCGTCGGTGATGGCTTCGTAGTCGCAGTACACTTGAAGGGGCGGGTCTCTGTCTACCCAGACTCGCGTGTCTGGATCGTCGGGGTCGGGTTCTTCGAAGGGTCGCCCTCTGACTTGGTCGCGGGGGACGCGTTTCTTTTTGGGGTCGTCTTCGTCTTGGGGGAGGCGTTGGATGTAACATCGGTGCGTCTCCAGATGGACTTGTTTTTCGCAGATGCTGCATTCGCCCCATCTGCACAGGTGATCGGGGGAACGACGGTCACCTCCTCGTCCTGTCCTGCGTTTACATTCGTAGACGTGACAACATTTCACGCACTTTTTGTAAGTGTCGCAGATGGAGGGGATGCTGAGACTCCGCCGTTGCAAGTGGTCGTTGTAGCATTAGTTTCCGAAGAATTTTCTGTGACACAATCGGCAGATCTCGGTGGGTTCGGGAAACGTGCCATGTGCTAGGGGTCGTTTTTTCTCGATGAAATCGGGGCAGTCCTTTCGTTTGCAGGCGGGACACCATTTACCGAGGCAGGGATGATGTTTGAAGTCCTCGTGATCGTAGCCTCGATTGCATTCGTCGCAGAAGTAGGATTTGCCGAGGAATGCCTTAAACGAGTTGCATCCGTCGTAGTGATCGCCTTCTTTGACGAGACGAATGATCTTGGTCGAGGGTTCGGGTCCAGCGTAGATGATCATGTGGGGTGGGTCGATGGACATGACTTTGAGCTGGTAGCCAGGTAACGCGGCCTGAAACCGTTGCAGTTCGGGAATGCCGCAAGATCCTTCGGGAACGTTGGCTCGACGGTGGAGTTCTTTGGCCAATCGCTCTTGGACGGGGCACCCCTGTTTGAGATTGTGGTAATCTTGGTCACGCGAATTCTCGTTCGCGTCTACCAGGGCTTTCATGGTGACGATGGCGCGAGCGCAGCATAGATTATCTTCGTTTTGGATGGTCACGCGCGACCGTTTGACGATTCCCCGCACGGCGGCGCAACTAGGCTTGTATCGTTTTTTTCCACTGCCACGACCTGGGGTACGTATGAAAGTGGTTTCCATGGTAAACGTGTCGTCGGGGGTGAATTCTTCGTTGGAGTTGAGTTTGGCCGCGAGAGACTGGAGATAAGTGTTTAGTCTTTCACTCCCTTCTTCGAATTCGCGCACGGTGAAGGTGGTGGATTGAAAGGCGTGCGTGAAGGCACTGGACTGCATGGTGAAATGGACCGTGGAGTCGGGTGTCAGGGTAGGATCCTGAGCGATTTGTTGCTCGATGGATCGTTGAAGGGCCTGAGTCAATTCTTGACCTAGATTCTCCTCGCGAGTCACGTCTCTGTGTTGTCTGAGCGTGGCTTCGAATCGTTGTTTGTTGAGGACGTTTCGCCAGTGACGTCGAGCGCCTACGGGTCTTAATTCGAATTCTAGGAGGGGTCTTGTATTACCACCACCACCTCCGGTTTGGAGCATCACTCGATCGAGAGCCGGATCAAAGATCCAGTCATCGTCATCGTCGAAGGGGAAGGCTTCGTCGTGGGTCCGTCTGTTCTGTGAAGACAATGAACACAACGTTTTTTATTGGTCAGTTTTTTAATCCCAGGCTACCAAGCAAATTGTCTGACAATGACGCTTTTTTAAGAGACAGAGCACTGTAAAACCATATCCTAAATAGAGTTTCCTTTTCTCGTTACGCGCGTTGACATAATAACCATAGAAAGCTTGGAAATGAGATTTGCCTCCGTAATTAAATCTACTTATATATTTCTGTCTTTTGATTTGTATGTGGCCGTAGCCCCATAGTCTTTTCAGTTCGGCATAATCCAAGATTCTTCTGAGAAGTCGACTCAATGGTTCATTGTTCCTCCGATCGCGTATGCACTGCCAGGTTGCTAGGTCAATCACGTAACCCTTTAGTTCTTCCGGTAACCAATCCCAGTAACTCTATGAAAAGAAGGTGAGGCTTTGTAACCGCAAAACACAACGAAACAAAATCCCAAGTCCAAACGGAGATAGAATTCTAGAATAAAGGAGGCGACGACGAGTCTCTCAGTTCCATGGTCATTTGTCCAGGGAGGCCAAGAGCATACTTAGAATACACGGTGTGTGACAGATTTGACAGTGCAACTTTTCATGGGTCACCCCCTTGTTCACCAGCTGCTCATCGAGTGTCCTGACGTAGCAATCGAAATGCACGTGGTAACGACAGCACTTGGTACGACAGCAGATTTCGGTTCTAGGGATGACTTTCTTACATAGGGTGCATGTTATACTCACTGCTTCTTGTTCATGTTGATCCATCTGTTGGTTCATCTCCTCGTCGGTCAGCTCTTGTGCCATGATTTTTTTCCAGCGCTCGATACAAGTCAAAAACTCAGAGTGACTTGAACGGTTCGAACCGATCTTTTTTATACCTACGGTGAAACGGGGTCCAGTCTCCGACTGAGAGAGGGATAGGGGGGTAACCCCCACTCGACCCGCCCCCAGTCTCCGACTGAGAGAGGTATAGGGGGTAACCCCCACTCGACCCGCCCCAAGTCTCCGACTGAGAGAGGTATAGGGGGTAACCCCCACTCGACCCGCCCCAAGTCTCCGACTGAGAGAGGGATAGGGGGTAACCCCCACTCGACCCGCCCCCAGTCTCCGACCGAGTGGGGGTATACCCCCCCTATCCCCTGGGTCTGGTTAACACGTGACTTGGTCTCGATCTGTGATTGGTTGGACAGATCTTCATAAGGCGAATCCGCGTCGTCGGCTCGCCACTCTGAGTTATTTTCAACTTGTATTGAGCGTCCATTACAGAAGACCATGCCTGCCAGCTCCGCCGAAGCATTGAAACGAAAGAGAGTGAAAACAAGAGAGTACGTGAGAGAATGGAAAAAGAAAAATCCGGAGAAAGTTCGAGAGCAGAAAAGACGGTATCGTGACCGACGTAAGGGCAAGCCAAGTATGTATGACATTGCGCGCGATGCGCTAAATCGTTGGGAAAGGAATGACAACACACATGATTCGAATGAGATTCTTCAGAGTCTGTTTAGAGCCCGTATTGTGTTAACTGATTTCAGGCGCCCCGCAAAAATCCGAGAGTACAATGGAGAGTACAAGCGAGAGTACAAGCGAGAGTACAAGCGAGAGTGGAGGAAGAAAAACCCAGACAAAGTTCGAGAACAAAAAAGAAGATATCGTGTCCGACGCAAGGACAAGAGGCGTGAGGTGAGGAATGGGGATATATATGATCCGGATGAAATTCTTGGAGGTTTGTTTACGGATTGCCCGAGAACACCACCACCACCACCACCACCATTTCCGCTAAGAGCACTTCGATCATCCATCACCATGGCCACCTCTAATAAAAGCACTACCACCACTGCATCACTACCACAAAGAGCACTACCGCCATCCACCACCACGACCACCGCCGCTAAGAGCACTACCACTGCAACACGACAGTGGGAAGAGCATGATTACGATCCGGATGAAATTCTTCGGGGTTTGTTTGGAGGTCGGGTTGAGCTGAGGGATTTCAGGGGAACACTAACGCCATCCAACACCACGACCATCGCCGCTAAGAGCACGATCACCATTACCACTGCAACACTACCACCAACCAAAACCACTACAACCGCCATTACCACTGCAACACTACCGCCACTATCGACATTACCACAAAGGAACACCACTATCACCGCCGCTAAGAGCACTACCACCATTACCACTGCAACACTACCACCAACCAACACTAGTACCACCATTACCACTGCAGCACCACAGGCATTACCCCCACCGCAACGCCGTGGGAGGGTGGTGTCTTATTTCCCCACAGCCGCTAAGAGCACGACCACCGCCGCTAAGAGCACGACCACTGCCGCTAAGAGCACGACCACCGCCGCTAAGAGCACAACCACCGCCGCTAAGAGCACGACCACCGCCGCTAAGAGCACTACCACCAATACCACTGCAGCACCACAGGCATTACCCCCACCGCAACGCCGTGGGAGGCGGTTGTCTTATTCCTCCTCCTCTGACTCTGACTCTGAGCCTGATGAAGGGTTGGTAGCAGAGTTAGAACGCATGTTAGCGGAACCCGAGGATCCTGTAAAACGGAGACTTTCGGAAATCAGGAAAAACAGGAGAGTCGCAGAAGAAAACCGAGTGAAACGAGTACGAAAAGAACAAGAAATGGAAAAGATGATCGTGGAAATAGCTAGTGAGCTTGACGAGATGTCATCCATGCTTCATGACATGGGACGCTGGTTCGCGCAGTTTGAACGCGAGGATACAGTAGAACAGAACCGTTGCCATTTCTCAGTCACCGTCGAACTTATGGATCAATTGGAACATTATTTATTTTCGTCTTAAAGAAAAAAAGAGAATCTTTTTTGAAAAACAACAAAGCGTGTGTAACTTTAATTACAACAACAACAATAAAAGGTTTTACAATTTCCAACGTTTCTTGGTCTGCATGATTTTCTTAACAATGCGTTCTGTCATGGTTTTACGTCCGGGTAATTTGTCGATGGCCTGGATCATCTTGGTGTCGGCATCCCATTTGTCCTGTAAGTTCTTGGCCCTGGAATAGTCAATGTCGTGTTGTTTGGCTAGTCGGTCCAGACGGTTGATCCCGGGGTCTCCACGCGCCAGACGTTTCTTCAGTTTGGTACCAGGTCCCATGTACTGATAACCGGGCCAATGAAACTCGATCCCAGTCTTGGCCAACCATTTTTGGATGTCGATCCCATACCCTCGTTGACGTCGACGTCGGGTACTTCTCCTCGGGGGTGGAGGTGCCTTTTTCCTCTTCTTAATCCGAGTCATAGTCCAGTCCCCTTCTCCAGGGGTCTTCGAAATCTTCCCACCCTGCTTGTAACTTTTCTGCGGCTGACGGTTTGGCCTTCTTGTACTTCTTTGACTTGCCTTTGGGACTGTAACCACCGTCGTCGTAGTCGATACCGAGTGATTTCAGTACACGTCTGGCTCTATCGGAGATGGGTGCTTTTTTCTTGGACGATAGGGGAGTTTTACCTAGCGTGACCTGTTCGAATGGACTGAAGGGTTTGGGGGTTTTCTTCTCCTTTTTAAAACCTGACGTGGAGGGTATGGGGGTTTTCAGCTCCATTTTCAGTCCTGTCGTAGAAAGGGGTTGTGGCGGGATGATCACGGGGGCTGCGGCTGGTTGGTTGACTCCCTTGAGGATCTGTTTCAACAGAGTTTCGACGGGTGCGTCGACCATGCCTTCGGGTTCTGTCGTTCCCTGGTACGAGATGGGACCGCTTTTACCCGTCCGTATACGTTTCACCAGTTTCCCTTCCTCGGAGGCGATGGGTTTGGTCATCTTGACGGCCATGCTGTCGGGGATGCGTTTGTCGTTCAGGATGAGATGTTCTTCGGCGGCCAGACGTCCGGCTTTGTTCAACAAGGCATTCTGGCTGATCTTACCCTTGTAATAATCTTGCAGACGATTGAATTCTTGAACGGGCACCATCATGACTTCGTTCATACCTTCTGACTCAAGGTCGTGTCAGGAAACTCGGACAATTCTCTGAAGGCCGTCTCGTAACAGTCTTGCCAGTACCGTATGGATTCGTCTTTCTTTTCCAACTCGAGTTCGAGACTTCGAACGGTTCGCTTGCCTTTACCGCACTCCCTGCACAACTCGATGCACCCACCGGGCGGCGTGGTATCTCGTTTCGTTTGACAGGTTTGGCAGAAGTCACTGAACTTTAAAGCCATGTATTCTTGATACAGGTCGTGGTACCTCTTGTTCAAGTACTCGTACGAGTCTTTCCATCGGGCTTCGCGACGATTGGCGTCTTGCAACAACTGCACGAGTTTAGGAATGGTATTGTGGGACTCGTCTTCTCTCGGTGGGAAATTGGGTATGACGTCGATCCCCTCCAGCGGGTAACCGTCCTCACTGCGTCCTTTCACCGTACACAACATGCTTTGAAACAACCGTGCAAACCGCTCCAGAACCCCGCTCCGTTTTGGGTGAGGAGATGTTCTCTTCGACGCTTGAGAGAGTTTTTGCGTCTACCCACTTCGCGCAGAACCCTTTTATGTCTTTTCAGTTTCCCATAAGTCGTTGCGTTGATGGGGATCCTCTTTTTCGGCAAATTGAGAACCATCTCGCTGATGGCGTTGATCTGATCTTTGTCGGCGAATTGCAACATCCGTTGACGTTTGTTCCGATTGGCTTCTTTCAGGACGCGCGTCAGGAAAGGACGTTGTCGTCGTAACCGCTTCATCGTGGACTTATGCACACGAGTGGATTGACGTACTCCTTTTATCGCTTTCCTCGACGCCTGAAGGCCGTTTGAAAGGGTACCCTGCGTAAGACTCTTTCGATCTTTCCCCTGTTCTTATGGATATGTCTGTCCATTAAACCGAAGGGTCCAGCCAGAGCACCCATACCCGCGGCTCTCATCATACTCGCCAAATCACCCCCTTTCTGTCTCCTTCTTCGTCTCCTCCTCCTACGTGCTGTCATGGTGACGAGTGAGGTGTACGACGGCTAGTCTCGTCCTTTTATTTTCACATGATGGAGCATCGGAACTCTTCGCCCTTGTGTGGAATTTTTTCACCTCGTCTCATTCGTTCCTGCATCCTTTTGGTATGCGCCCGTTCTTGTTTGGCTCTCAGGCTTTCTATGCCTTTGGTGATACCCCAAGCCGCCTTGGGTAAACCCGCCACCACAGTGCCGATCCCTTCTCCCCTTTGGTACCGTCTTCTTTCAGTGGTTTTAGCGGTTTTACGCCTTCTCGAAGACGCTTTCTTTCTCCTTGACCTCTTGGGCATGTTGGTTCTGAATGAAGAGGATGACCGCGATGTCGTTTTTTTTATAGCGGCACGTGACGAAATCGTAGGGCGTAGTCTCGAACGTATCGGTCGTACGTGGGAGATGTGAAATCCGTCACCACGTCGTCCAACGTTTGCATCTTGGTCAAAAACCCATCCAATTCCTCCACGCCACCCAGAGCGTAGTTCCTGAGTTCTGTCAGCGTCTTTTCGTACGTCGTGTAAGCGAATTGGGCCATGTCCATCTTGAACGAATACTTCTTGAAATCGTTCCATCCTTTCAGTAAGGTGGCAAAAGCCGTCAATCCTACCACCGTGTACCCATCTTTCCACACGGATCCCAAGACGATACTCACGGCCACCGTCAGTAAGGCCAGTCCGTTGAGAATGGCGTTGCACAATTTGTAGTAACCGAACATCTGCCTTCGACACCACCAATACTTGTGGTAGAAAGCGTACAAGACGTCCAAACGTTTCAGGGAATCCAAATCCACCACGGTGTTGAAAGGTTCATCCAATAAACAGACCGAAGTACTCATGACTCTTCTCTAACCAGTGCCAAACGTAGTCTGACTTTCTGTCGGGACGTTCGATCCTTTTAGCTTGTTGCTTGTATTCCCAGATCTCGTCCTTGAAGGCGGTTTCCACGGATTGGTTCAGGATGTCCTGGACTTGTCGGTAACTATCGCACTCGTCCGCGATACGTTTCATGTCTTCGTGATCCATGCTGGTCGCATCCCAGTAAGAGCGAGAGCATCGGCATAGATGCAAAAAGTAGGGGAACCACTCGACTTCACTCCTCAACATCTTGATTCGAATGGTTTTTCATCGACGAGGGGGTCGTCTTTTCTTAAGTCTCACGAGTCTTCGGATCCCGCGACCCACGCCCACTCCAACACCACCAATGGTAGCGGCGGTTCCAGCTCGGATGCCTGTTTTCACGGCGCGACCACCCAACGCTTTGGCCAATCCCAAGGCGGCCCCCTTACCAATGGGTAACATCGCAGACAGGGCATTCGCAAGAGCACCGCCCCATTGCTTTCTCCTTTTCGGTCGACGACGGCGTCTTCTCATGGTTGTTGTTCTCAGTTACGTACACTGGTCGAATTGCGTGTGACGGTAGGACGTTGTCCGTTTTTATAGGTAGTCGTGATCGTGTTAGTGGTCGTGATGCCCGCAATGCGACGACCCGCGGCCGTCTGTTGTTGTTGGCGTAAAATCTCTTCCAATTGTTGTTGCATCTGGGCTTGGTCGAGAACACGGTCTCCTCGCCTTCTTCTTCTTCCTCCTCGACCCGATCGAATCGACGAAGGCGGTGTGGAGTCACTACCACTTCCGCCTCCACCTCCTCCGCCTCCGCCTCCGCCTCCGCCTCCACCTCCGCCTCCGCCTCTGCCTCTGCTTCTGCCTCTGCCTCTGCCTCTTCCACCGCCGCTACCACTAGCGCTACTTCGTCTGCGGCTTCCGGAATCACTGGAGGACGTCGGTGTATTTTGACGTGGGACGCGTCTCGGTCGTTTCCCTCCTCGAACGGCTCGTGCCAAAGGTGTGGACATTGTTATCCTGGGTGCCCCGACACCTGCCGTGACATTGGCGCGCGACACCGATCCAGCACTGCCGACACCCACCGTGACGTTGGTCTGCGGTGCACCCGAGCCAGCGGTGCCCACTCCGACGGGCGAGACATTGGGCAGGGGCGGTGTCGCCAGTGACGATCGCGGTGAAGGAGGAGTGTTCAGACTCGCACCCACACCCGCGGCAGGTGGAATCGGAGTACTCGTCCGAGCCGGTGTCCCCCAAGGCGAGTAATCTTCCAGAGCCGAGAAGTTGAAATCGTCACTACCATAAGAGCTCATTTTTATCCATGTACCTTTCTCTTTCTATCTTCTTCTCGGCGAGTTCTCGTTGTTTATGAACCAAATAATCGAAACCTTCACCGTTATATGCGTTTATGATGGACCGTACTTGACGGTAACTCTCGCATTCCGTGACCTGTCTCATCGGTTCGTAGTCCAGCTCGTGGGGATTCATGATGTATTTGAGCCTGTTTTTACACAGGTGAATGAATAGCGGAAACCACTCGACCTCGCTCCTCAACATGATGGGGTTGCAAACTGATGGCATCGGACGAATCCTTCGTCTTTTAACACATGGCTGAGGACACGTTGATCGTCCTGACTGGCTGGATGAAGATCCAATAGCATGTAACCGTAAGGGCGATCGGTGACCTTTCGAAACGTGTCCAACACCTCTTGCCATTGCGTGGGAAACGATTGCAGAAGTAAATTCCGTATCCCCAACTGATCCCGAGGGTTCTTGAAGGCCGCGATGTAATGCGCGTTTCTGGAAATGGTCTTGGCGAATTTTCCGTTGGGGAATAGATCCTGACACAGGTAGATCACCGTGATGTTCCGATGATGCGAATGTTTGGTGAAGAGATCCAGCACGCGCTTGTCGTTACCCCCCTCGTCCATCAGATCGTCCAGGACCAACACGCCCCCTCCGGGAAACCATCGGGGTAACTGTTCGCTGTCGGGGATGCCTTCGTAAAACTTGACTCCACCCTTCTTGAGCTTTTGGAAACCGTCTTGCCACGATCCGTAGCAGTAATGAATACTCTTCGGTGTCTGTTGGAACAAGTCGCCGTTCTCCAAGAGCAGTTTGGTGGTGAACACCGTCTTGCCGCACCCCGACGGACCCGCTATCAACAAACTCGACGGCGTGTGAAATTGAAACGCTTTGCGTCGTTCCATGATCATGAAATGGTCCATGGTCTCGAGACGTTCCGTTTTTATCCGAACAACTTGGCCAATGGGGTCTTGACGGCCGGGATGCGTTTCAACAGACCCAATAGGGTGACCTTACGATTGAAACAGATGGGTTTTTTCTTGGCCCGACTCCTGATCTTGGCCATGGCCCTCTTGGCAGCGGCTCTCTTGGGACGTCCTTTTTTCTTGGCAGGCGCCGATCTCTTTTTTCGAGGTTTTTTCTTGGCAAATTTACTCAAGTCTCCAAACTTGTCTTCGTACCAATGCCTCTTTTTCATTCTTCTTTTCCTATCTTCCTTCTCGGAAAGCTTCGGCACGGCAGGGGCGGCTCTCTTGCGTTTCCTACGCGTGGTCACCGTCGCCGGTAATGCACCGGTGTCCAGGACGGACGGCGGTTGAAAAGACACTTGTCTTCTGGCGGGTTGAAGTATTTTCAGATTGAGTTGTCGTTTTGGCGGTTGGTTTTTCTTGAAATGAGCCTCACTGGGTTGAGGCGTCTTTCCACCCGCTTTTCCATAGCGTTTTTCTAACCTGGCTATCACGTCGTCCAAATGTCTATGCCCTTGAAACTGAAGAGCCATGACTACCACACAACCTCTTTTTCAAAAATGAACCTCTTTTATTTCGAACAGCTTACTTTATAACAAATGACGCACTCCTCGGGAGGAACCGCTCGTGTCCTGGTGACACGGGGTTTTACAAATCTTGCGCCAGGCCAACTCGTCCACGATCAGACGTTCTACCATGTGTCCTACTTTACGATCGTTCTCCACAAACTTGTTTTTCTTAAAACGATTCAAGAACTCGTTCATGTCCCGACCTTCGGCTCGGTCGATCAGGAACATCAGGGCGTAACCGCCGCAACTCTGGCTGAACAGGGACTGCAGACTCTTGCCGTTGTGAATCTGGTAATTGAAATGACGATCCAACCATTCTTGGATCGGTTCGGCGGTTCCGTACGCGTCCAACGGTAGACCGTAACTGTCCAGGATCTCGCACTTGTTCTTGTCGGCCCACAAAGCGATCCAATGCACGCCCGGTTTGTCGTGAGGGTCCGTGTTCACGATGTAAGCGGTCGGTCCTTCTTGAGGGACTGTCCTGGGAAGCCGATCGCAAGGGACCGTGCCGTAAAAGACACAGCGTAGGGACGGATTCGTCCGGGCCAAATGATCCAATTGTATATTATTCAAGGCTACTTTGTCCATTTTTTTCTTCTCATTGGTACACGTCGTAGATGACGACTCGGTTCTCGTTGATCTCCAGCAAATTCTCGAATTCGCCGTACAACAAGATAGTCAGGTTTTCTCCAGGATTGGCTCCGAAATCGATCACCAGACGCAGTTCACCTTCTTGCTTGGGGTTCAACACTGGACTGTCCAAACATCCATTGGCCGTGTTGTCAAATACAAACATGTTGCATCTCTTGCCGTCCCCCCAATCCACTTTTCGGACCATGTTTCCTTTTCCCCTGCACAACGCTCCTGAGGCTTGGAGGAATCTGTAGTAACCTCTCTGATCTTTACTGTCCCCATCGTGATCGAGCTCCAAGGTCTCGTAGGGGTACTCTTCACCTCTCACCAATTGTTTGATGGAAGCCAGATTGAATTTTCCAAAATTGAACGGACTCTCGGTGATGGTTCCGTTGAAGGCCGCTTGTTTCAACAACAACACCACTAACCGATTAGGTAGTTTACTGTGGAAAGGATTGCTGCACTCGAAATGACGATTGTCGTTGGGATGCGAGTAAGTGCGAATTTCACCTCTCACCGTGGGGTAAGTGGCCACTCTTCCTCCTTTCAGGCTGGTCATGATCTCTCGGTACACCGAGGGAGTCACTCTCACTTGAGACAGGAACAATCTCACTTTCACGTCGGCTTCAGTCAGTCTGAGAGTACTAGCACCGTCCCATCGGATGGTCCACAGGGCTGGGGCATTGAAGTACATGTCGATCTGGATCTGCACGCCAGGTAACAGTAATTTGCTGAGATGAAACACTTCCAGGAAAGGTTTGAACCTCAAAGTCACGGCTTCTCCATCCAGAAACTGGGATCGTCCCAGGACCACGTTCTTGAGATCTTGAGGTAAAGCAGTATAGTCAGCGTGAGGAGCGGCAAAATTCAACATATTGGCAGTCAATTCATCGGCATCTCCGTCGTCGGGTACACCGAGACAGTTGTACCAACCACTGGGTGTCAGGATCGATTCACCGTCGTCTCGGTCGTGGTTCAACAGGGTCTCGATGTAGGCTTTGAGGTGGTAAGTATCCGTCTGGGGGCTGATGAGAGTACCATTCAATCTCACATTGATCTGTTTGAAGAGAGTGTGGGCCAGATTATTGGCGAGTCCCATGACATCCGCCGTCACCAGATTCGTGTTGTTACTTTTCTTGACGGTCAATTCCACTTCGAAGAAACTCTCGTTCAAGTCGATAAAGTCTTCTTGCGGATCGACTTGGAAGGTCACGGGGTTGATCCCCGTATTGAACGGGTTGATTCTCACCAACCGTCGAGACGACATGCTGACATCCGTGGGAGGGGTACTGAACATGTTCAGACGAGGGTTACGAACCCCCGCCGAACGGGCATGAGCCACGAGGTCCGTCATCGTCTACGTCGTCGTCGTCTTCGTCTCCTTCTCAGGGCCGACTGCACCCAACGATAGTTAGGGCGTTTTGATCGGGACGGGAAGATCGATCCGCCTTTATACGTGCGTCGTATCGGAATAAGTCTCACGCGCCTCGAGTAAATGGGATTCATACTCCAAAGAGGTCTTTTCTCACTTTTTTCGCCAACGCCCGTTTGATCTCTTGCGTCGCTTTACGTTTCACGGCCCGTGTCGCTCCTCTCTTGACCCCGGCGAGTCCACCTCTCCAATTGGGCTTTCCTCCCTTGCTGCCCGAATTTAAACCTTTCAGACCTTCCGTGGCCGCCTCGGTGATAAAGTCTCGGAGAATGCCGGGACCTCGTTTCTTGACACCTCTCCAAGCCATGCCGAATCCGTCTCCGGATTGCCTCATTTTATCGGGATGAAATCGTACCAACGTTCCACCGATCATTCTTTCTTAAAGTGTAACGTCACGATCGTATTGCCAGGTCCAAAGGTCGTCAGTTCTCCAGTTGTCTCAGCCACTTGCACCTCTATTATGTCAATGACGTCTTTGCGCACGGGAATATATTGAATGTGGTAAGGCTCGAAATACTGAACACCCGCACCTCTTCGAATCAAGTTGACCTCTCTCAGTAAATCCGTGACTTGATTTCCCACCACGCCACTTCTAGCCACGTCCGAGTAGACGAACAAGGAACGCGAACTGCTTCCCACCAAGACCTCGAACGCTTTGTTCAGGTTCAGAAAACGCCAATTGCAATAGATGCTGAGTTTCAAATATTTTTGACCCTTAATAGGTAATGAGACAGACCAAAACACAGGAAAGCCATCATCGTCATGTAAGTCAGACACGACGCCAATATCAGGAATTTTATCTTCAAAAAATTCAATCTGTAAGTTAGGTCCCAGACTGTAATTATCTCCATCCTTCTTTATCCATCCCAATTTCTCAGCCAAAGCGACGTTGAACCACAAAGCCGGCTGGTCACTGTAGGGTCTTAAGATGTCCTTATTGTCTGTAACAAGGTCTTCGCCTTCCCACTTGAACTTGACGTAGGTTCTTTTACCATCACTGTTGAAGTATTGGGATCCCAATTTAGGACCATTATTCGCGTAGATGCGTTGTCGCTCGAAATAAGCGATCATGGATTTCATGAATCCAACACCACTCACGTTGTAAAATACCTCCTTGAGGTCTTCAGTGTCGAATGAGGCTCTTCCCACCGTATAGATGTTCGAAGTAGGTTGATCAACTCGTCGCCATAATGTGAAAGTCAATACAACCTTAGCTTCACCTTCTTCATTCGACAGGGATGAGATCGTCACTCTCGCGTCAGGTAGAGAGATGCTACTCATTCCCACTCTCCATCCTCCGTCTCCATTCAGGCGTAAGGGGTGTGGTAACCTGATCTTGAAATGGTTCGACTTGTTGTCCGGGAACTCGCTCTTACTGCTGTGACTGGGTAAGCTGACGTAAAAATCACTCATCCTTTCTTGAAATGCAACGTGATCGTGGTCACGCCCGACGCAAAGTCCACCAGTCGCCCGTCGTTCTCAGATACCTGCGTCTCGACAATGTCCAAAAAGGTCGTGCGCACCGGTAGATATAGGATGTGTCTCGGTTGAAGGTCGATCACGTCCGGATCGTAACGCACCTGTTTCAACAGGTCCGTGACTTGATTCCCCGTCACCATACTCTGTCCCACATTCGAATACACGAACAAGGAACGACGCTCGTGACCGAACGCTTCCTCGTAACTGCGATCCAAATCCGTGAACACCCAATTGATGAAACAACTCAAATGTAAGGTGTCGGGGTCGATCTTGTAAAATGTCTCGTCCCCGTCATTCTGAGCTATGATCAAGTCCGTGGCCGTGGGTACGACTTCCTTGGGAAATTCTTTCCTCAGGTGGGGTCCCAAGACGTTACCCGGTTGTCCGTTCTGTAATCTTCCCATCTTCACCCATTTCATCTTCTTGGCCAATTCGATGCCGATGTTCATCTGCGGGTAGACGCGTTTACCGTTGATCAGGAGGCTGAGGCACGTTCTCGAATTGTCCAGGACGCATTCTCCATGCTCGGCCCGATGCATGACCGTGTACAGCAATTCGGTGGGATCGTCGGGTTTGCTCTTTTTCTTGTACATCGTCACGTCGGCATCCGTTCGATCTCTCATCCTACGCATGTATCGATCTCGTATCGCGTTCATCAACTCGGTACCGGTCCTCGGCGTGAACTCCAAATCGCCCTCTCGCGTCGCTGAAGAGACCCGACTGTATAGGTTTATGGAGGCGTTCACCATGTCGATCCACCAGATTTCAAACAGAAGAGAATCTTTCAAGTCCATCTTTCGCGTCGCGGACGGAAACGAGAGGTCGCTGATACCCACTTTCCATCCCGGCTCTCTCAACTGCAACGGGTTCGGTAGACGGTTCTTGAAACCGTGGGCCTTGTTGTCCGGGAACTCGCTCGTGCTGGCATTGCTCATCAGTTGCACGTAAAAGTCGTCGACAGACTCATTCATCCTTAAAGTGTAATGTCACCGACGTCACGCCCGAGGTAAAGTCCACCAGTCTTCCGTCGTTCTCGGCCAATTGCACCTCCACTATATCCAAGACGTTGCTGCGCACGGGTTTATATTGAATCTGAGTCGGTTCGTACGTCGTCTTGAGCGAGTCGTGGGGGACTTCTCTCAAGAGATCCGTCACGCGATTCCCCGTGATGGTGCTACGACCCACATTCGAATACAGGTACATGGGACTCCGAGGCGGAGGGAGGTCCGGATGAACGACGACTCCACGATTGTAGGTCTTGGCGTATTCCTCGTCCAAGTAACTGAAGCGCCAGTTGCAATAGGGACTGAGCTGTAACGTCCCGTGGCTGTCCAAATTCCAAAATTCACGAGATCGATTGCTGTCATGGTTGGTCCAGTCTTTCTTGAAATCAGACGGGACTTTGTCGTCGGGAAAGATCTTGATCATATTCACGTTCAAGTGAACGGAGTAATACGATTCCTCGCGAATCAAACCCAACTTCTTGACCAGTTTAGTACCAAAATACACTCTGGGACGTTTTCTGTCTCCGGACTCGTCGAGGAACGTGTCGGTGTTATCGATAATCAAATCGTTCCCCTCCCATCGGAACACGGGGTAGTATTTTTTTCCGTTCGGTGCTCGTAGACTTTCACCCTCATGATCCATGTAATGATACAGGCGTTCGTGAAAACGATGGATGAGGTATTGCATGAGAGATCTGCCACTCGTCACTTTGTGTCGGTTACGGTTCAGTTCCTTTCCGCTGACGTAAAATGTCACGGGGTATCGATAAGGACTCCACGTAATCCCGTCGTCTAGCAACCTGAACGTTTCAATGGTCCAATCCAGGCCAAACACGTAGTCGTCGTCGTCAAAGTCGTGCGCTTGAGGGACTGGTACTTGATGCGGTCGTGACGGAGGAATCGGGTAAGACACGCTCGCCAATCCCACTTTCCATTCCTTGTCGGATTCAAACAGGAGCGGATACGGCAGACGGTTCTTGAAACTGTGGGCCTTGTTGTCCGTGAACTCGCTCGTGCTGGCATTGCTCATCAACTGCACGTAAAAGTCTTTCATTTTTTCGTCTTGGGCTTTTGGGTCACGTACAAGCCTTTTTTATCCACCCAACTGTCGTACTTGACTGGCCAACCTTTCCATCGCACCAAGACTTTATCCCCTTTTCGTTTGACGATCTTGTCGATGCGGAACAGATCGTCGTCTTTCACGTCCACCTTTTGCAAATCTTGCGCGTAAAACGTGCCCTCGACCGCCGTGCCGTCCCATTCTTCCACCTTGTACGTGGTGACCTTCCCAGGACGCACTCGGCGTATCACAAACACCTCTTCGGTCCAACCGGGTAAATACCCTTTCTTGAATTGACGGAACTTCTTGTTCAGTCTCACACGATCCCCGACTTTGAGTTGCGGTTTCTTCAATTTCCCTTTTTTCTTTTTTCCGTAAAGAGTCTCCCACACGTCCTCGCTATTGGCTAAAGTCACTTGATCGGGAGCCATCTTGATACTGCGATGATACGATCGATTGTACCCTCGGACCAGATCTTGTAACACGGGCACATACGTCATCGTATTCTTCACGGTGAAGTACCGGTACAAACGTTCTTTCAGGGTCCGATTGAACCGTTCCACTACACTGGATTTCGTATCCCCGCGCGTCGAAAAATGATGAATGCCTTTCTGCTTCATCAAATCCTGAAACGTCTTGTTGTAGAATTCCTTCCCGTCGTCCGTCTGGAGATTGATGGGTTTTCTACCTCCTTTCAGGATCTTTGCCATGGCCTCCGTCACCGCTTTACCCGTCTTGCTCTTCAAGGGCTGGACCCAGGCGTGCTTGGAAAACACGTCCACTACCGTCAAGAGATAACGATACCCTTTATTGTACCTCGAAATATTGATCACCTCGATCAGGTCGGCCGTCCACTGCTCGTCGATGCCGAACACCACCACCGGGACCGTGGGAAAACGACGACGTCTGGGTTTGTGCAACGTGTACCCCAAATCCCGTTGCAGGACCTCGCGAGCACGTCGTACCGAGATCTTATTGGCCTGGGCGAATCGCGTCAGACCGCCCAGACTACCGGGTCTGGAAGGATCCCGATACCGTCCCAGTAACGTTCCGGTCGAAAGCGGCTTTTGCTTCTTCTTTTGACCTTTCTTCATAGTCGATAAAGTTTGTACACGCACTGTCTCCACAACTCGAAACGTTGCTCCCGTACCTCGAGATACTTCTTAAATGAATCGGGTTGCCGTTTCAACCACAAGATATAAACGACAAAACGCATCACGTTGGGTTCGACGTCGGTATAGTCAAACACCTCCAAGGGCGAATCGCTGAAATGGTCGGGGATGGGTTCACCCTTACCGTATCGCTCGTAGACACTAGTGCACTTGGAACACAAGGTCGTCCAACACCATCGATCGGCTATGGTCGTACACATTCTCGAGATCAACCAACTCAAAGCATGAGACATAATGATTTGAACCCAATTCTTTATTCACACTTTCTTATATGTACAAAAACGTCGTGCCTGATTGGTTCTTACGTAAAAATCGACTCTGATTGGATAACACGAAAAAGAAGGCGAAAAAGACTTAGTCCGAATCTGAAAAGTAATGAGCATAGTCCGTGTTCTTACAATCTTGACCGTACTCATTATCACAGTCTTCCTCATAGGTATCCATGGCATAATATTTACAATTTCTCCAATCACATTTACCGGGTCTCCACTTCAGGGCTTCCTCCTCGTCCCCCTTCACATAGAATGCTTGACGCATACTCTCTCTACACTCACCACACAGGTCATCCTCCTCCGCTTCAAGGGCACGGAAGAAAAACCGATCCTTCCACAGATCACGCTGACGCATGATATCGTAGATCAACTCTTCCAACTTCAGACACGTTTCCTTGTGAGCGCACCTGTTGAACGTCAGTATCTCCTCCACCTTGGGACTCTGGTCCGACTCCCTCACCCGTCGTGACAGGTCGCGAGCGAACCGCAAGGGTTCAAACAGATCACGGATGACATCGCTCATCATGTACGTGAGGTGATCTGTGGCGATCAAACAGGCACGCTCGGCGTCCAGGGTGGGATCCCGACAATGAATGAATTTGAATTGACCGCTACCACTTCTGTACATCACGCGACACCACTCACCACAGAACAAAAACACGTGTTCGTTCTTCTTCATCATCTCCAAAATCGTACCACCCCAGTCAGGACGACGTCTCATCAAGAGCTCAAAAGACCACAGACTATCGGGTATTTGACCTAACGGTTCGAAGAGATTGTCAAAAATGTACATGTCCACTCTGACATCCGGAATGGCATCGAGATCTCTTAAAGTGTGTACCTTCTGATCCACGATCTGCTCCACGAGGTCCCGAATCTGGTTCGAGTTGCTATAGTAAGTCATCTTGAAACCCACCCTCAGACAAACTCGTTAAACTTCTTTCCTTCTCGATCCGCTCGCTTCGTGATCTCCAAGTCCGACAAATGAGGATAGCAACTACGCACACCCCAGTCAATCAAGTGCCTCTGGAGCCTATAGTACAAAGGAGAGACAAGACGTAACTCCAATTCAATTATCCTCGCGTGTAACGGTCTTTCGCCTTCTTTTTCGATTGTATCCAAAACGTCAGAAGCTCGATTCAACTGTTGTCTAAGATCTTCAAGGATCTCTTCAAAGTCCTTGTCAGTCAAAATCCTACAGGTCATCACCGCGTCAAGAGCAAGTCGAGAATGATTCGCTGCGTCCAACGGGCTCCTTTTATACCCGCGCCGTGGATCCACTTTCACTCCGTACTTTCCCGGATCACGTGCCCACTTCAGATCCCGCCAATCGGAACGAAGACCGTCACATGATCCCATCACACCACACGTCACTGATTGGTCGTCAAAAACGTCCATAAAGTCGAACCACGCATTCCATCACGAGTCACTTTTCAGCAGAAGTCGTCATGGATTCACACGTCGAACCCGTCAGGAAAAAGAAAAAATCGTCCAAAAAGAAACTGGAACTGCTCTTACCCAAGAGAGTGGAAGGAGAAGGAGGTAAACAACTACAATCCACTTTAGATAGATGGTTATTCAAAAAACCTCGTGCCAGACTCCGTTTCAACGAACGCGTCCTCTTCAAAGAAATCACCCCGGACTCGGTCAGTTGGACCACCGTCCCTCTCAAAGGCTTCTCGCGACCCTGGAGCGCCTTTTCGATCCAACGTCAAGAATGTAGAAGCCAAATGAAAAGTAACCATCGCAAGCGAAGGCAAAGACTGACCCCCAGAAACGTGCGAAAAACCACCCACATCCTAGAAACCATGCGACGTGAAAACACCTTGTTGGGATACTAACTCGTTCTCTATCTTCACAGACTCAAAGCTACCTGCCATTCAAGGCGGATGCATGACCGTGATCAGAGACTCACCTCCTCGAACCGTGCAAGTCCTGGAAGCCATGGGACTCGACAAATTCAAGAAAGACGACCTCGTAGAAGTATCACCTGAAGTGGATGACCGAGGAGAATTCACCGAAGTCCAAGTGTTGGAGGAATTCGACCCCGATCAGTTCCTGAACCAACTGAAACCACAAGATCCCACTTGCCCGCGTTGTATGGTACCCATGGAATATGGAAGAGTGAAAACCCCAGACGGTGGTACCTGGTGGGAGTATTACCGATGCCCCTCTTCCAGATTCTACACCAAGTGTTATGTGACCTGTGGCGTCAAAGAGGTGGGCACTTACCTGAGACGCGTCGAAGAACAGACCCACCCCTGCTACAGGAACATCAACCCGGCTCGTTTCCGATGTCTATACAGCAAATCCCTGGTCTTAGCCACCTCCCACTCCCAGTCCAACCCAGACAGGCTCTATCTCAAGTGTCCCAAGCGTACCTGCAAGTTCTTTCAATGGATCGACGAATACCCACGAGGAGTCGCCGAAGCCATACTGATCAATGGACAGGCCCCAAACAAAGAAAAAGACAGACACAGTTTTTTTTGTAAAAACACACTCTGATTTTTATTTCACACTATTTACACGTTGGGTAATTTGTCCTCCGCGTCGATCATGGCTCGCATCGTTACTTGATCACAATGGTTGAAAGTACTATAATAATCGTTTATTGATTGATATCCCGAAGAAAAAGAGGGCGCCGGTCAATAGGACCGTGCACACGTCCCACCCTGTAATAAGTGGAATGACCAATAAAAAGTTGTTTTTGTTCTATTTTCAGACTCCATGTCTCGATTTCCTAACCCTCAATGTCTATGGTGCAAGGAAGGATACACTTTCAAACACAGTATCAGAGACTACTTCCTGACACCCTGTTGCGACCAATTCTTTCACGGAACCTGTAAAGCCCTCCACACTGAGCGGTTGAAACCCTCCGAAAGACTCTGCCCTCATTGCAAAGCCGTGAATTTCGGACTGCCTCCCGATGACAATCCCAAAACCAAGTCCTAAAGAGGTAAGCGCTTCGATGGTCTAATGGTTAAGACGTTGAGTTGTGGCCTCAAAGACCCAGGTTCGATTCCTGGTCGGGGCATTAAATTTTTTCTTTTTTCTTTTTAGAGACCCCTGGCCTGTAAAATCCGTTTGGACGAACCCCACCCCGACGAAAAAATCACGCAACAAACCATGTACATTCTCTCGTTAAAGGATCTTTATTAGTGTTACAGGCATGAATAAAAATGTTTTTTCACTCCTCTGATTCTGGTGGTGGTGGTGATTTTTTTACAATTTGTTTGATAAATGCTCGGTACGCCAACTCGTCTCGGTCCTCCCAACTGCTCTTCCACGCTTCCCATCCGTCCTCAAATCCATCCGACAACTTCTCCAAACACACAGGGTCTTTAAACGAGATGGACTGGTCATCAAACATCTTCTCAGACAGCATTCTTCTGAACCTCATCACCTCATCCGCCAGCTTCACCACCTCTTTCCTCAGAACGACATCCATAGCGTGAGAAACGGCGCATTTCATTATCTTTCCAAGAATACCGTCATGAACAGCATCCATCACCCTCGCGGCAAGTTCTTCTATCTTCTCCTCTTCAGAAACACTATTCACCTTCGTCTCGCTCTCCTCTGAAGACATCTTCTAGTCGCCTAGCTCAAAACAACAATACTCACTCGACACTCACGCAAACCCTTTTATTCCCATCCGAACCTCGATTTCATGCACGTGACAACCTCGATCTCATGGATTGGCTATCGCCTTATTTGGACATGCGCGTCACAACCTCGATCTCATGGATTGGCTATCGCCTTATTTGGGCACGCACGTGACCTGTGATGAAAAAGGCCGCTGACCTGTGACGTCACTGCAGACGCATTTTAAAAAACATCCGCCATCTTGGATTTTCAAATTTAAGAGAATGTATGGGAAAAAGTTGGTCACGTGGTATCATCCCTGGCTCCTGATTGGTTACTGCCCCTATAGACGCCCTTTACTACTATATCCTGTCTGATTAAGATGAATAATGTCAGGCAAGACTTCTTTTATCCTCGACAATAGTTTTAAACACGTACAATGACGTATTTTTATAATTCTTTCCAGACATACGACAACAAAAACCCTGAGCCGGACGCAACATTTACCAGGCAGATACAAGAGGAAGACCAACTCAAAAACATATACGATTATATCGACAACACTACATCATCAATAGCACCCCAAGAACACGAGGAAGTGTCGTTGTCAGGACATAGTCCTGAGGAAAACCCGTTATTAGGTGTTGAACGTCCAGTCAATAAGCCTCCTCAAGCAAGACCACTGCCTCCGATTCCACAAATTGAAAAGGAGAGTCAAAGAATGGAAGAAAACTCGGAACACAATGTGACGCGTTTGCGTATGTTGCAATCAGAAAGCGAGAATCCTAATTTTCAGATACCAGATAAGGGAAGTAGAGGCAACATCCTTGAAGGACAACACATCCCCTTGGATATTGAAAAGAACGCTGGTGTTATTGCAGTATGGCAAGAGACTGAAAAGGAACCTAAGTTATTGCCTTCACGTGGTTTCATGAGTGAAACAGAAGCTGAAACAAAGCCAATGCTAAGTGCTTTAGGTGTTGACCTTTCACCTGGGGAGCCCCAAAAAGTTAGAGAGTTGCTGCCAACACCGGAGTTCCCCAGACCTCAAAAGCCCACAAAAGAAACTAAAGAGGGCACAAAATATAATGAAAGTTCTTCTATTAATTCCCAAGACATCGAGGAAGACTATGAAATCGATCTAAAAAGGCTTGAAGTCCGAGATGAAGTGCTAGGCGAAGGGGAATTTGGGATTGTCTATAAAGGACGCTATCATTGTAAGGATACGAAAGCCATTGATGTAGCAGTGAAACAGTTGAAAGGTTTGTATGTTGATAGTGAATTCATTCCTTGTGTTGGTTATACTGCATCTCAATCAGCACAAGACAAAATCGTCTGGTTCTCATGACTATTTTTGTCATTTTTTCAATCTATACCATCACGCTTATACTGACCAATCATTTTCAACGACGTGCCGACTCTGAAGATGACTTCCGCTCCGAAAGTCAGTCAGCAATAGCAGGTCCTCTCACAACTACCCTACTCGGGACGGTCACACGATCACACCATGCGAAACTGTACATATTTGTAAAAAAAATAGCAAAAGAAAAAAAGTGAAAAACAAATTTAAGATCACTTAATTACGTCCTCTTAAAAACGTCATAGAGGATCTGTATTTCGCTATGTGCATGCAGCCGACTATAAAGCTAAAATAGGTCATTCCCGAGATGCTTTGTGCCTCTGTTTCAAATCCAGAATTCGTTCCAAACATTTCATATAAAAATGAGTTTGATTTGCATGAAAATGAACCTGTAGGCGGAAACATTTCCATAGGAATGGTTTCGCATGAAGACTTGTTTTGACACAGAGCACAAGGGGACTCGGGGATGATCTATTTGAAAATGATAAGTGAATTACTAGACAAATTTAGCTTTTTCTTCTCTTTGAATATATAGACACAGCTGGTATGGCAAAAAAAGTTGCTCTACTCAGTGAAATACAGATGTTGAAACGGGTTGGACGGCATCCTAATATAGTCAACTTAGTTGGCGCGTGCACCCAGGGTGGTAAGTTGTCAAGAAATCATCATGTGACCATGAGCTAAAAAACGGCAATAAAATGGATTGTCACTAAGTTTCCAGCTACCTAGGAGTTATTCGAATATTTTAGGCTAGTGCAAGGATGTTCAAAGCGCGATTAAGCTAATCCAGGACTAGCTTAAATGTCCCGGCAATTCGTTTTTGTGACGGTTCAGTTGGGGATCTTTTGAAATCTTTTGCCCTTCAGTTTCGACTTGGTAAAATAAAGATCGATTCGAGCCAACTGGCCCATCGAGAAAATCAATGAATTTCTCTTTACCCATTCATACACCTGGCTGGAGAGAAGCACAGTGATAGAAGTGTCTGACCCAAGAACACAACAAAATAGCCCCGGGAAGAGCTAGCACCCAGACCGTCTGGCTCGGCGGTGCATCATACATTTTTCGGTTCTTGGCTTTACTAATTTCAGATGTTAAACAACAATAGTGAAACACTGTAATTCTATGCAGACTGGAGCATCGGGGAGCGAGAAACTGTCCGCGCGGATGTATAACTAAAGATTCTTGAAGCTTGGGTACTGTTTCAAAATACGGCGGGACTTTCTCTGAACACTTCCGTCTCAAAGGAGACCAGGCTATTAAGAGTTAACCACTTTTTCTTGTTATTTGGTTAGGAAATATTCTTCTGGTCACTGATTTGATTCCTGGAGGAACTCTTGAAAGTTTGTTGACATCCAAGCCTGCCCCTAGTGAGCACGGCGAGTACGAGAATGTCAAATGTGCGCTGAATGATCGGGAGCTGATAAAAATTGCCCTGCAGATCGCCTCAGGAATGCAGCACTTGGAAAGCAAGAAGGTGCGTGATACATTGTTTACAGTGTACTTGTACTATAAAAATATGGTTCTAAATGTCTGTTGTTATGGCTCTACAAGGAAACAATGTTAAGTTTTATGCTACGTCAAATGCCAAGCAAGGAGATGCATTTCATCTTCTCCGATTGGCAACAAATAGTCAAAAAATTGTTTCTTGTTGAGGACAAAATTAGTCACTCAGCTTTGGAATTTTCCTGCACCTCCATTTCGTATGAAGTTATTTTGTAATCATGACAACTCAGGGTTGCTCCTTTCGTCATAGTGGCAACCTTGTGACGGATTAGTTATGAAAAGTTTAAAAATTCTTTGTTTCAAAATTAAATGTTAGGGTAAGATGAGGTAACTGTTCTCCAATTTGGCAATCTCTACTTTGTTGGAACATATTCTTCGTGTGTTTAAAATAAGAATATCATAACCTCACTTCACGAGTTGCTGCTGTTTTGGGCTTGGTCATTTTGCCTGTTCCGGAATTTATGGAAACGCCTCATGTGTTCTTTTCTACAGTGTATTCATGGCGACTTAGCAGCAAGAAATGTCTTCATTGACGAAAATAAAGTTGCCAAACTTGGAGACTTTGGATTGGCAAGAGATATCTCAGATCGTGGCATATACAACAAGACGTCCAATGTAAGTACAGGATAGACGCCGAACAAGCTGCCGTAAAACCAAAACAAACACGGCTACCGTGCACCACGCGTGCGCCACACAATGAACGAAATTCTGGCGACAGCTATTTCCCCGGGTCAATAATGTCTTATTTCGATAAGCCAATGCTATTTGTGGACAGAAACAGCAACAACAACAACAATAGTTTCTTGACACTCCCCTGATGGGGCTTTTCAGTGGCAAGGGCTTTCCATTGACAAGAAAAAGAAATCAAACTATAATGTATTCAGTTACTTCCATGTCAGTTAGCAATACTTGGGTACATTTTCTTTCATAGGGTAAGGTCCCCTGGAGATGGCTGTCTTTAGAATCGTTGAGATTTCTGGTCTATACATCACAGAGTGACGTGTAAGTAACAGAATCACGCTATATGTGCGTTTTCTTGCATGTTTTACGATTGTCAAGCCTTACACTGTATAATACACCTTCTGCAACGAGGATGGCGACGTCAAGGACAACACCTGGAGGAC
Organism: Orbicella faveolata; assembly: GCF_042242905.1. Classification (NCBI taxonomy): domain Eukaryota; kingdom Metazoa; phylum Cnidaria; class Anthozoa; order Scleractinia; family Merulinidae; genus Orbicella; species Orbicella faveolata. The sequence continues at coordinate 9,459,931 of NW_028301547.1, read as the reverse complement.
GCTCAACCTTCATTTTATGCTTGACTTAAGAACCTTGCAAATGATGCATTGGGAGTACATATTGGCTTCCAACCCCATAAAAAAATGATAAGAAGAACACATCGTTCAGTGTGGGCAGAATTTGGTCATCTTGCCTCGCTATTGTTCAAAGATCAAGGGGCTTTTGAGTTCCTTATCCTGTAACTCCTAGTGAATCGAAGCCATGACGATGAAGCTTGAATGATTTATAGAACATTTATAAAATAACTGAGATACTACGCACGCTCTGATTGGTCAATAGAGTTGCTAAACCTATATTCTGTTGTACCGATGAACCACGGCTCCCGATCTATGGCAACTCTACGCGGGAACTAGAGAACTCGGCACTCTAGCGATAACAAATGTAATAACGAGTTTTGCCTTTCACTTGCTGAGATATCAATAGCACGAATATCTTTTCATTCAACATAGAAATTTGCAAGGAAAAAAAGGACCAGAAGTTGGTCGTCATATAAAGCTTTATATGTTTTTCCACGGCGAAAATTCTACGCCGACTCCGGTTACGCTTGAGAGTAAAATTAAGGAAGTTTTAAATCCTTTTTTTGGTGCTTCCCACGGTCTGTGGAGGACGGAGTCAGCTGGGCTTGACTGATCAATCTGGGTTGTCAAAAAGGCAGGGAAAATATTTTCTATCGTGTTATAAAACGATAAATGAATTTGGTTTCCATAAGCTTAGCTTTCAGGCAATAGTTTTCATATAGCAAAATACCAAGAAACATGCACTTCATAGCCCTCGACATAAGTAAATAACTTCTGAATTAATTTTGGAAGCAGCGTTTCTGTAAGTAACCTTTATTCCATTCGCAAAACTTTGGAAAGTTATCGTAAACACTGCGTTGAATCACGTCGCCAAGCACATGAACTTTGGACTACTTGCGCACTTTTGTACAGCCTTTTACTTTCGTGATGACCGATTCCACCTACGAATCCCTGCATTTCCCCGTCAGAATACTTGTGAGTTTATTAATATTCTTTTTACCTTTCACCTATAAACTTTCTTAGCGTGAAATGTTTTTGTCGCTTTGCACTGCGGATTTCGTGTCCGGCGCGGAGTCTGTGCTTTCATTCCTTCAGTCGCTGTGATTGGTTTGTCGCGTCATCTCATGAATTTAATGAGAATAAGCAGCTTGATCGCAAAAGTACAATAAATTTTCTTCCCATCGCCAGGTTTTTTCCATAGTTATTTCATAAAAGCGATAGACTACTCTTTCCATGGGTTTACCGGTTCAATAAACCACTTGGGATGTTGGGAGAACACGAGAAAAGCTTGTAAATCACTCGCCTAACGGCTCGTGATTTACAGGCTTTTCGAGTGTTCTCCCAACATCCTAAGTGGTTTATTGTGCCGGTAAACCCATAGAAAGAGTGGTCTATTGCTTAAACAAAGAACATTTCCTTTGAGGTCCATAACATGTAATAATGACGTCAAGAAAAGAGGAAATGACGGCGTTATTTTCTAATATCCACCGAATAACTTGAATTAGCTTACGATTTCTATTAAATGTCAGGAAACCACAGACGTCACTCAGCAACACTCAAAACTGCTATTGTTTTAAACAACGATTTTCAAAATTTCCCACGGTCTGAGTAGGTTTAATTAATATCTACAACTAGTTTGTTCCATAGTTTGTAAGTTAGTCGTGTTAAATTTCATATATATATATATATTTGTCTTTTCAGATGGTCTTTTGGTATTCTTTTATGGGAAATCGTGACATTTGGTAAGTACGTGCAAATGATTAAAATACAAATGAAATTATTCCTCCAGATTTTCAAAGGTAATTGATAATATTAAGCCTGCTAAAAAAAGAGTTGATGGAGCTACAAGAATTGAGAATATTTGCTTTAGAATTCTGGTATAAAACACGAGCCACCAACCTAGCTAGGTTGGTCTACTCACTCTCACTCACTCACTCACTCACTCACTCACTCACTCACTCACTCACTTACTCACTCACTCACTCACTCGACATTTCGTTCTCAGAGCTACGTGCGCTTTTCTGCTGGTTTTCACTGTTGTGACATCTAAAACATAAATGGTAACCATTCAGTCAATCAAGTCAAAAATCTGAGATATGACAGAAGATTTAAATATAAACAACCACGCCAATATTTCGGTCTGAAGGTTTTTCCTGTTTGTTTGCTTTTGTCTTTGTTTTTGTTTTTCACACCAGTGTATTTTGGAGAAATATTTGTCCTAAGAAAGCTTTACGAAAGCAAGCAGTAAAACGCAGTTAATGGAGCGTGACGTGCAAACCTCGGAAACAGTTAGTTATTATATTTAACTATGTTAGAACGCTGTTAAACTATGTTTGGCACCCGCAGAGATCGAGTGAGATCCTTGAATGCTTTATTGTGTCAAGTGTTGCGAAAGATTGTCTAGTCTTATCGCAATATGATCTGCATCATGGCAGCTTTCTATTGGTTACACCCATAGTCATGTCTAGCTAAAAAAGCACCATTATTGGCAGTGTAAAAGCACTTCCCTTCGGTGGCGTGCTGTACTCAGTAAGCTTTGATCAAAAGTAAAGAAAATTCCCACCCTCCCTCCCTGTGTGGAGGATGTTTTGTTTGTCAATAAACCTGGGGGTCACCTCCTTCGGGGTTGGCGGTTAAGTCTTCGGGTAGCGACTTCCCCCAAGCTTTGGGCAGTGTTTTGCCCCTTTCATTTGTGCACCTGCCTATAGTTTTGTCCGATCCGGTGCTGCCAGCGAGATAAGTGAGGCTTTCAATGTCGCGTGTTCAAATTTGACCTGCCAATACTCTTGTGCGTTTCCAGTGCGGGGTAATACTGGTGATAAGTGAGGCTTGAAAGGTCAGCGTACTTGCTATTGTTATATTGTGATCAAGTTAACCTGCCGTTACTCTTGTCCGTTTCCAGTGCGGTAGTGCTGGTGACAAGTGAGGCTTTTAAAGGTCACGCAAATCAAAGTCGCTTCCCATGCCAACCGCAAGGTTGTGTCCTATTACTCTAAAGCTGGAGCACATGAAATGAATACCTCATCTAATGCAAGGACCGTTCGTTTAGCAAAAACTCAAGAGATCAATCATCTTTTGACATAGGCGACAGCCTTCTCAGGCTAGCTCTATGAATAAAAGAAGAACCCTGTCGAGCTAAAACCTTGCAAAAGGGCCAGTTTTTAGAGGGTCCTATGTCTATTGAAACTAAAACCTCAGGTGGATAGATCTTTTTTATTCATTTCGGAGTATGACAAGGTCACATGAAAATCGGCAATTTAACCTCGTTCATGTGATTTTCAAGTATTTCAACCCTTTTTAATTAGATTGATTGCTTTTATTCAACTCCTCTACCACTTGCACGTCAGTTTTATAAGCCCTTTTCCAACATGTACCTCCCAAGGCAGATCTCTGGCAACGTCTCGGCAGAAGAGGAATCGACACGTAATTCTAATAAATTAATATATTTAGAGAGGAAGCCACATCAGCCTTAGCTGGTTATCATGTAGGTCCTCTATTCTGGTCGAATTAGAATTTGGAGTGTTGGTTTTTGTGGAGGGTGGAAAATAACTGCTGTTATTTTGCTTTTGATTCGATTAATGGATAACTAAGCTACGTGTTCAGTACAGTTCAAAAGAGTAATCGTGTTTCATTCTCTTTGTTCACAAAGCTCTAAAAATGTTACACTTTTAATTCGTTGGCTTGAATACTTTCTACAGTAGATTCAACTTATTCCAATTTATACTGCTTATGCATGTTCGCGTTTGAAGCTCATTTCATCTCCTTAGCAGGTGAGCTACCCTACCCTGATATAGCAACACCATGGGCTCTTAAAAGTTTTCTCTCCTCGGGAAGACGGATGCCTCGTCCCGACCATTGCACCGAGGAACTGTAAGTTCGATAACTCGGGCCTATCTTTTCCATAACAATCTCGCATTATAGCGTTTAACTCGACCTTTCTCCAAATTTTCCAAACATGAATTAGAGAAGATACCTGGAAAACAGGAAGGAGAATTTCACGAGAACTTTATTTCTGACAAAGCGTGGGACCTTTACTCTTCTTCGTAAGCGAAGAGAAGTATTGCCTGCCAACTCATTTTCTTCGTACTGCCAAAAATTTTTCATTTCAAAGTACCCTATGTTTATTTTAAAGAGCTTCCTCATGGACGCTGGTGTAATCTATGCTCCAAGTTTGGTGTCCATTTGTCAGATTTTAGTGATGGATATAACCTTGTATATAATAGCGATGGCATGATATACGATATTTTAAAACACCCGGCCTATAAGAAAGCACGTGCAAGAAGTGGTGGAAACACTCGCATGCGTTCATGCTCCCCGCCCACATTTCTTATTCTTCCAAACCAATGTAGTGTAATACAATGTCATTTTGTGCTATTTTGTGTCATCTCATGTCACGACATGTCATGTCAAATGATGCGATGTGATGTGCTGTGATGTAAAAGCATTATCCCCCTTTTTTTTGTAGATATGCGCTCATGCAAAACTGTTGGATGGAAAACCCCTTGATGAGGCCTACTTTTGAAGACATAACAAAACGGATCAAATGTCTCTTAAGGGAAGTTAAGGTATGTGCCGCTTGTTTACTTGTTACGGTAACTGTCAGTGCTTCTAACAATTCTATAGTGTTTTTCCCCTTTTGCTGTTTCTGTATATTGGTACTTTTATAACAGCCTTGCTGAAAAAGATCTCGTTAGTAAATTCCTATAATTTTCTATGGAATAATTCTCAGAGTCATTCATGATTCATCAAGTTTAAACAAAGGAAATCATGACCGTGACGGTGTTTGGATACCTGATCTTAATCAGCATAGATTTTTACGATTTAAATTGTCCATTCTCTCCTTCGATTGAGGAGAGACAGTGTTTGACCACATTTCCAAACACCTCGAAGTTCTTAAAAAATACTCCGTTGCGCGTCTTATTTTCAACTCTCTTTTCGGTGTTTGGAAATGTGGTCAAACACGGTCTTTCGTGTTTAATATGTTACATCAAGCAGGGATTCAAAAGATCATCATATTTTCAAACACCAAGAAGAGAGTTGAAAATACGACGCTCAGCGGGAAAATTTTGACGAGCTTTGAAGAATGAAATTAATTACAGAAAATTTCAAATTGTTATCTTATTACAAACTGATGGAATATCTGGGAATTTCTCCTCGTTTTCAAAACTAAATCCCATTTCATCAGTCACTTCTGAAATGCTAAAATGTACCTCACTATAAGCAACTCGGTACGTAGTCGTCGAGGTCGCAGTCGGTAGTAGCTCGCTTAGTTTACCGCTTGCCTTTCACAAACCACTTGAACTGTTCTGCGAACCAAGAAAAGTCCTCTCCCGAGTCACTCATGTCTTCTAATGTTGGAAGGAATGAATGCTAAAACGTGAGGCAGAACATATTTATACTGTACGAATTTATCAATTAGAAATCGCAGTCCCTGTTTCCGAGTCCTTATTCTTTATTCTGCATATGAAGCTGATAAATCCAAACGCATTCCAATATACGTGTATGCAGCCACCAAATATTTTTACTATTTCTTAGTCAACTTCGCCCTTGTCAAGTCCCAGGGCAGACTTTTAGCACTTTTATTCTATTATTTCGCATATGCAGCCGATGAATACAAACACAATGCGATATAAGAAGTGAACAAATTACATTGCTTTGTGGTTGCTGTCGTCAGCCTCGCCCATGTGGAATATAAGCGGGTTATTTTCAGCACCTCTTGTGTACCTGATTTATTCACCGACGGCGTAACCCAAGGTGAATAAATCCTTACATGTATTTTTTTTCTTAGAAAGCGTATGAGAATGTGCAACATGATGACATCACGGATGACTCAGACACCTTCTAAGGTTTGGTTCACGTCAGCGACACACCAAGGCAGCGGCATATCCAAGGACTTAGAATTACGTCGCTTCAAGGAGTGAGAAGTGTGGGTGGAGGAAAAGTTGGTTCATTTTCGTAGAATTCCAGACAAACATCTGACGCATCTTTTTCCAGAACAAACAAAACAATTTGGAGAGAGACTGATTTTTTCCAAGGTGGATGCTAAAGTTTACTTAGTTCCGGATTGGACAAAACCTATTATATTTTTAAATTGTTAACAGAAGAGAACTCGCGTCATATCTTAGAAACCATCATTTTTTTTTTTTTTTGGATGAAATCATCATTTAATTCACGATGCATAATAATAATAATGATAATGATGATGATGATGATGATGATGATGATAATGATAATGATAGAATTTATTTAAACACGATTAAAAGTTACAGCAGAGCTGATGTGGTCGTGTATATAAAATAAAAATTCCTCACTAATAACAATTCCTAACTAATTAGAATTTAAAAAAATAAAGAAAAAACTAAAATTAAAAAAAGGTAATTTTTAGGAATTTTCCTTTTGGCAGAAGTGTTAGTAAACTGGACGTCAATGATATGTTTGTTTATTTTTTTTTCTCAAGCATCTGAGCGGGCCATATTCCTAAATCCTCGAATTTGATTGGCTAATCGTACGGACGTGACCGGTCCAGCTTTTTAAGATACGGCCCACGGGCCGGATTTTTTCTTCGCTGCCTAAATTTCGCTCCTAAAAGTTAGCGGTAATCGTCAATCTTTTGCCATTTTTACACGTCCATCGACGATTAGTCAACGCACGTTTTTCTCTGTTCACTTTAAAATGGCAAGGAAAGTCACTGTAAGTGAATTTAATTGAGTGTTTTGAAGTTGTGAGAGTTTGCTTGGTTGTTTGTGCTTGGCACTGAAATGGCGCGTAATCCTATGTTTCTCTCGCCGTAAAGTTTGAGTCAATGATTTCAGTCGAGTCTACCTCTCTGATCGTTGCTGTATTTAGTAGAATTTCTGTGGAATACACTTAACGAATTTCCTCGCTTTCTGCCCTTCAATTTAAGGTAGAAAAGTCTGATTTCAAATGATTTTAAAAGCAACGACTGTCAGAAATTGTTTTCGTAGTAAAACTTCTCACGAAATTTCTCACCGCAAAAACAATTTTGGAGAACTTAACTGGTGAAATAAATGCAACTAACACAAAGTAGTTCGAAAAAATCTGTTCTTTAATACATATATTTTTGTCTACTATCTGAGTTACTCGCTCGTTGCCGAGGTTTTTTACAAATCGTTGATCACCGTTAGTAGACGGCGCCCAAGCCGATTCAATGACAAGAGTTGCGTAAACAAACCCATTTGTAATCTGTAAAACCAATTTACTGCAGGAAAAAAAAAATTGCCGGCTCAAGGTCAGTCCGTATAGTGAAAAACTGTGACCTCGGGCTTGAAAATGCTGCCCGAGGCCGCAGGCTGAGGGCAGCATTTTCAAGCCGGCAAATAACATGTATATAGTACACTCTGTAAATTAATCAAATTTGCTTGTATTTAGTCAGTTCCTTTGAAGATCAAAGGCCTCAGGGAAAAATTATGGTCCCCCGCGTTTTTTCCTCGTCTTTTTTTTTTTTTTTTTTTATTCAGCATTTATAAACTTTTTCTCTTACCACAAAGGTTTGATTGGTACAATAAATCATATTGTCTTAGCAGTACTGTACATAAATTGTGTGCCGATGATATCTTTGTATAGTAAATACTTCATAATTGATGGAAACCTGTTTGTATTTAGTCAGTTCCTCTCAAGATCAAGAGCATCAGGGAAACATATGGTCGCCGGCATTTTTCCTCGTCTTTTTTTCTTCAGTATTCTTAAAATTTGTCTCTTACCACAACGGTTTGATTGGTAAAATGAATCATATTCACTTAGCAGTGGTGTACACAATTTGTGTGTCAATGATATCTTTGTATAGTAAATATTTTGTAATTGTTGGAAACCTTTTTTGTATAGAACAGATCCTCCGAAGATCAAGCGCCTCAAAAAAAAAACAAAATTTATGGTCACCAGCATTTTTCCTTGCCTTTTTTCATTCATCATTCTTAAACTTTGTCTCTTACCACAATCGATTTATCGGTGAAATAAACTAACCTAAAGAAAGAGGTCATATTTTGTTGTGTTGCACAGCTCTTGTTATCTACTACTTTTTTTCAGCGTCAGATCGTGTAAACAGTACGTTGTTTTTGTCGGTCTTTCTTGTGATTTTTCTTTTTCATCCCTAGCGACGTTCTTTTCGCTTGTCATGCACGCATCCCATGCCAAGGAACGTTTTTTGGGGAGGAGTGTGTGCCTAGCCAAAACAACGCTGCCTAGAGGGCGACGCAAATACTAAACGTCTCTCTCGCCTTCCCGAGATCTACCACTGTTCTAAGTTATGAATTTCTCTAGCGTGTTCATGGCATCCCATATTGCTCGTAAGTAAGAAACTAGAACACTAACAGAAGGTGCTGAAAACAGTTCCCAATTCCAGCGTTGATAAGTCATTATAACCACTCTTTATCAGTTGATGGTACAATTATGGTATAAAAAAACTGCCCAATCGTTTTTGAACATTTTTTATCTTTTTCGCGACACAATCGGTAATCATAGCAATAATATAACCTGCTAAAAGCACCCCTTATTTGTGCTTTAACTGCTACTAACTCCAAAATGAACCCGGTGACCCCCATTTTTCCATCATCAAATTTTTTAATTGTAACCCAGTCCCCTCTTACATAAATATGTGTATGTAATTTTTTTATATCGATGCATGGCTCTACGGAACGCTAACTCTGCTTGAAGTCGCACTAGTTTGCTGAAGAATGCGCAAGAAAACTAAACACATGGATTGGATGAATTTGGCCACAAATGTGGCGTGTTTAATTTGACCCAGGACATTTAAATTGTAGCAACACGTCCACAGGATTTCCATTGTTCAGCAAAGGTGGGGCGACAAAGACGCGCCCGCATTACTGAATGTAATCGAACAATTCGATGTCTGGTAACAGGGGATGGGGGAACGGGAAAAAATTTTCCTTGCGAGATACCGACGGTACGAGGGTCAAGGGAAGAAGGGCGAATTGCTCGAGAGAAATATCTTTTATCCTTGAGGGAACGCCCCCTCTTTCTCCTGGGGTGATACTTGACACAAACCAGACCTTCGGACCATTGCGTGACCGTCATGGCTCGACATAAATAACATTATGCGTGAACATCATGTTTGGCTCTTTTTTCCTTGTAACCTCATTGTAATTCATTAAGTTGCGATGATATGGAATTAAACTAATTATATTATTATTAGTTACAATAAATCCTGAAATTTGACACGCATTTCACATATGACCACTGTTGCTTTCCATCTGACTTTAACGATCAAAACAGGAAGAGAAACAGATATGCCAACGACTTCGCTGGAGCAGTCTCCATAACATCACCGCAGCCGCTTTAAATAACTTAAAAATGCACAAAAAGACCTCGGCAGGTACTGCCACATTTTCCCAGACCTAGACTGCAACTTTGTCGTCTTTCAGAAAAATCTGCCGTAAGCTTCGCGTCACGTTGTCAAAATTATTTTTATTCTCGGTCCCACGATCGTGCAGGCAATGGCCAACGGTCATCGGGTCGCGTGTTCTGAGCGCGTGAGTGAGAGTTGTATGTATGTCACACCAATCAGAATGGGGCTACTATAAACAACCAATCAAATTGCCGCTTGTAAAGGTGAACCATGTGTGTGAAGATTTCATACCGATTTTAAAACGGCCGATTTTAGAAATTTTTTTTTTTTCACACGCAAAGCACTTTCTTCACATCAGTCCTTACAACATGAGTCTGTTACTTCGTGTTAGCCGTGGTATATTACCTACAAGAAGCAAGCTTCTCTTTACCAGTTGAAGAATGACGTCCATTCCCACCCAAGAAACAGGTATGAATCTTTTAAGCACTCAGTGCTGTGTTTTCATATATTCAGCTCACGTAAGAAACCAAAAAAATAAAATAAAATAAAATAAATAAATAAATAAATAAGATTGTTAGAAGGAAAGCCTCGGCGCTCTAGGGTTTCAATGCCAGGGTACGAATTCAAAAGACAATTTCATCCTTAGAAATAAGGTTGATTGGCAGCATTTTGTCTGCGTCATGGTCATCTGCGTCATCCCGGCATCATGATGACAAATTGATACGCCGACCTGGTGCCCGCCTCCCTGGTTTTAGGCCAAAATAATGGCTTATGGCAACTTCTCAAATTCATTAATAATTTATCAAGTTTAAGGTGGCCGAACACAGTTTTTGCACACGCTTTTGCTGATGTAATTCAGCGCGCGCACAAGGACTGCAAAAACCAAACATGCCGTCAATAGAGCGATCATTTTATTTACTAAACATCCGCACAATCTGTGCTATTTTTCTCTATAATTCTCTTAATCCCCAGGGCCCCTATGGATACCATTATTTAAGCCTCGTTTTTAAGCAGCACCGTTGCCATGGCAACAGCACACACCTTAGCCAAAATGCGAAAACAAACCCTTCTGTGGTTAACCTTGACTCTTGCAAAAAACGGGCACCAAAGCATAAACAGTTTAAAAGTAATGGTGAATTAGGCACTTGAAAACTGTGTTCGGCCACCTTAAATAAAGGAAATCATGACCGTGACGGTGTTTGGATATCTGATCTTAATCATAACAATTACAATTTCCTCAAATGTGATTGGTGCACAAACTGCTGTATTTTGCTCTAATTAATCTGCAAAGCTGTAATCGGACAGTGTAATCGGACAGTGTAATCGGACAGTGTAATCGGACAGTGTAATCGGACAGTGTAATCGGACAGTGTAATCCGACAGTGTAATCGGGCAGTGTAATTGGACAGTGTAATCGGACAGTTGGCTGTAATCGGACACCTGTAATCGGACAGTTACATGAGCCAATCATTTTAAGTCCTCTCCACTAAATCCACCAATCACAACATTAATTACAATCACTATGGTAACCAATTCAAGAGACTGACTTTGTAAAATTGTGAAGGTTTAGTCTCTGGTGACTGTTTTGAAAGAAACTTAACAGCCATTTTGCAAGCTATTCTCCATATTTTTAATTATGATATTTAAAAATGACTATTATACGCTCTTTTTCAAATGAATTTTTGCTTTTGTGGGAAATTGTAATTGTTATGATTAATTGGTAACAGGACATCGTGTCGTCCAATTCAGTCTGTAATCACACTCGTGATTAACAAACTGGACTCCCGCTTCGCGGTCGTCCGATTTTGTTAATCACTCGTGTGATCACAGACCAAATTGGACTCCACTCAGTCCTATTACCATTATTAATTAGCATAGATTTTAACGATTTTATTTCCCCGTTTTCTCCTTAGTTTTAATCTCGATTGAAAAGATATATCAAACAATCAAGAGAGTGTTTGACCACATTTCCGAACACCTCGAAGTTCGTCAAAAATACTCCGTTGCGCGTCGTGTTTTCAACTCTCTTCTCGGTGTTTGGAAATGCGGTCGAATACGGCCTTTCGTGTTTGATATATTACTTGAAATAAACAGACGTCTACAATTCCGGCGCGGAAACCCGTCGCAGTGAAATCGTCCGAGAAGCGACAAACTATCAAGACGTTTATACAGTTTTGTATTTAAACTGCCGTGATTTCTTTTACTTAGAAGATTTCGTCGGCGGCATTGGTATTATGTTGCTCAAGTTTACATCTGCGCTTGACTTTCTCGTGGTGGAAGTTTCGGAATCGCGTCCGTTGTCCAGCAATTTCGTGCAACTAGCACTTGTTATAGTTTGTCCTTCACCTTCATTGGCGGGACTAGTGTCCTCGAGTTCCTTCAACCATTCTTCCTGGTTACAGTACGACCCACGGTCGCTCAGAGTCAAAGATCTTGTTCAATGCTGGACCTGTGCATTCCAGCAGATTTTCGTCTCTTTGGCTTCTTCAAAGACGAAAATGGGCAAGACGTTTTCTTGCGTTTTCGTCCTGACATAAAAAAAAATAATTGACAAGAACGAAAGCTAACTTGCGATGGGACAAAATACAACCAGATCGAGAACAGTTTGCATCCACAAATGAAATATGACACCGCAATCAGCATTACACGTGACATCTAACGGTGAATTTTAATTAGAGGTGTCAACGCGCGGTAAGGGGTCAATGAGATTCAAAAATAGTTTTTCTCTTCTTAAAAAGTAAAATAAGCTTTTCTTCCCACTCTTTTTGCAAAATATTTATCTAAGTCTTCTCAATTTGAAGAGCAAAAGAAATGAAATAAAATCCACCTACCATGATACTTTAACAATGAAAATGACCCAATGAGCGCTGGAGAATTTCTGCAGTTATTGTGAAAACCTGTTTTGTCTGATGCAATGACCGTGCAATCCATCAGTGTAAGGATGAATATAGTTGTGATTGTTTCTTGATTTACGTTGATGAGAGGAATGAACAACTGTCGAACCTGAATATAACGTCCCCGTATTAAGCGGCCACCCCCTATTAAGCGGCCAGCTTTAGAAGTCCAGATTTTTCGCTCATACAAACGCTCTCTTAAGCGGCCTCGGTCGGTCCTTTGTTTGTCTTTCTTTATTTGCTTAGTTCTACCTGTATTAAGCGGCCACCCTGAACGTAACAACTACGAAATTAGACGTAATGACTAGGAAATGACGGAATGAGATATTTTGCTGTGAACTCTAAGTCACAGAAATACAGTACTGTCTTCCGTAGAAGAGTAGAGGACAATTTACTGGACAGTACTTTTACACAATGTTGCATATATTATACCGTTAAGTTACAAGTTGACACTGAACCTTGCTTCTGAAGTATTGATCATTTGAAAGAGTGTTGATTGTCCTATGGTTTCCTTGCATGAAGTGTTTTTGTAGATGCTCCATTAAAATTGACATTAAACCATGCCCAGTGAGTATTTTTAGTGATCCTGTACTAAGCGGCCACCTTTATTAAGCGGCCAGTTCCTCAGGTCCCGAAGGAGGCCGTTATATACAGGTTCGACAGAACACAGAAATGCAGTTCTGTGTGAGAGTTCTTGGTCTTTCTAAATTCCAGTTGTACCAGATACCCGGTATTTAGAAGTTACAGACCGAATTCTGCCCTCAAGCAAGCCAAACGAGTTGCTCGGAGTTACATGTAATTTTACCAAAGTTGTGTAAATTAGTCGTTGTCAAGTTCTGTTTACATTTTCTTCTCCAATTCTGGAAAAGTCCAGCGTCACTGTGTCCTGCCGTGACGCCATTTTACAAGTTTTTATTCAATCGATCAATCAATCAATCAATCAATCAATCAATCAGTCAGTCAGTCAGTCAGTCAGTCAGTCAGTCAGTCAGTCAGTCAGTCAGTCAATCAATCAATCAATCAATTGTTGCTTTCTTCCGGAACAGAAAGGCTTCGGAAATCAGCTGATCAGCTGTGATTCGTGAATCTTTCAAAGAAAGATGGATTTTGTGTTCTGTGATCCTAATCGGCTTTTACTATAATATCGGGATATATTATGCAGGCCTAAGTCGCTGGACGTCATCGGTGCAGTCGCTTGAAACCAAAACTTCCGCTTAGCGCTAAAGGCCAATCATTTTTGCACACTTGCACGCATCACGGATCGCAGGTGTGATTTGAACCCGTTTGATTGACGGTTCCTTCCGTTCTCGGAAACATCGCGCCAATTTTGATACATATTCCGCTTGTTAGCGAGGGTAAGGACTTCTGTAAGTGAGTCTTACACAGAATTGCTTGTCTCCACACTCAAGGATACACTATACCTTCGTGTCATTTGTAACATCCACCTATACATTTACAGATAGAGTTTCGCCAGCTGCATCATGATCAAGCTCTCGAGAATGTCACTGTTGAAGAATCTGAGTAATCCAGCTGCAGACGACGAAGTCGACTTACTTGACGATGGAGATTTGAGCATAAAATACCGACTTCGACGTCACTGCTGCAAATATCGCCTGATAGTTCTAGCCGTTGTCCTACTCTTCCTGGCTGGTGCCATATTTGCTGTTATTTTTACACTTACTAAGAAGTCCAACACCGAAGGTATGGGGCATTAAAACTTTAATGAGCTGTGGAAAAACGAATTCATGAAACATCAAAGGAAAATTCAATGGTTTGTACATTTGCCGGGCTACCTATGAGTGCCCACACCACCTTTTTAAGCAACCGCTTCACTAAATCTGGCCCCTAATGTGAATGATAAAGCCAATTCGTACATTGAGAAAATAGAAAGTGAAACCTCGACATGTGCTTTTTAAACATCCGTTTCGCTCCCTTGACATTCAAATTAATTATTGTTCGATTAATAAATACAACTCAGGTATTTCACTGTATACGCTGTCGGCGCCTCAGCCAAGACTGACATTGTGCTGCACTTTTCGATACGAAAAAGTTGAAGAGATGATGACACACTCTCTAAATAATGCAGTTACTTGTGTCACGCATTATGTGTTATAAATTTTGAAAACAGGGAACCAACTAAGTGCTTACAGAAGTTATGTTATAGTGGCAAACTGTGCAATCTTTTTTTTCCTCTTTATTAACCGCTAAGGTTTCGAAACTGTCAATCTTGTTCATCGGGAACTGCTTGACGTGTGGTCTATTTTAATGCGTAACACAGTCCATTTAATGCGTCCTCCCAGGAATGGGCTCCTGGTCCTACTTAATTACCTAGGCAACGAGGCCTGGGTTGAAATGACAGCATTTTTTCCCTCGTTCAGTCAAAAATCGCCGTCTGGGTACTAAAGCACACGCTTCAAGTCCCAATCACACCTACCCATGCGTAGAGTAGGGCAGCTGAGCACGTGGTGATCATTAAAAGTTTTCTCGGGCGATGAAATCACATACAAACGAACACACCGTTCGCGGTAGACCCACACTAAAACACGCGAAACGGGTCGGTCTGCAAGCCTTGAGAGATGAATTTACGAGCGAACATTCTACGAGTGAATTTATCAAGAGTTTATATGTTATACCGGTCAGGACAAAATGCAGACTGCAGACTAGGTACAAAACACAGGCTGAGAATAAAGATCGGCTGTTTTTGTTTTTTCGTCAAATACGTGGTAACGTGTCATTTTGTAACCTACCAAGTGTGACGTAATCGCTTTTCTGCGGTCATCTTCCACTGATGTTTTCGTCTAATGAAGGGAGGGTTTCAAGGTTCGGCGCATGTCTCCAAATCAAAATACTTTTGTTCGCTTCTTATCAATGTTATCGCTTTAAAAACTCCACTAACATGTAGTTCAGTAATTACATGCTATAGTTAGTCGTCGCAGAATGAAGGATGACCAAAATTCTCAGCAGAGTTCAGTGGATTTTACAGACGCTTTCGACTGTTGAATTTAGTGTTGACCCGTACGATTTATTCTACAGTTGATTTCACGGCTATTTGCATGCGAAATTAGGTAACTTGCTTACGATTAGACTTTCTAAAAGTCATTTCCAATAATTCTTCTCTGGCCTGTTGGTTTCGCCGTTGGAAAGGACTTTTCCCATTTGCGGGGCGCAAAATGTTACCGTTGAAGGACAGGGAAAAGCAGTGGAGGGCTATTTATCCGACCAATACGTGTTTGTTTCCTTACGGACGCGATCTGAACTCCGGATCCTGTGTGATCCGGATCGTTTGAGAGAATTAATTAAGTTTGAACCTTTTGAGGAAGAACAGAGCCGTTCCTGCAGTTTGTGTAATGTTGCACTTTTAGTTAAGTTGATTTAAGTTTTTTCTCTACAAAGAAAGAGCATCGCAGCAAATTTGCATCGGCCATTTTACCGACTTTACCGTGTTGAAAGCGGTCGTCGATCGATGGATGACTTTTGGGAACAGCGATTTTACTCTCTGCCGCTCGTTGCCACTTCGATTTTCAGCGTTATTTAATTTACAGAATTAAGGTTCTCCCCGACTTATCCGGCCTTCTTTTGTTAATTCGGATTCTTGTCGGTACAAGCTAGAACTACATGAGTTTATAGCATTTGTCAGGCAGCTCTCTGTTCGATAGCTGATTAATCTAGACTAAAATCATTCTCGATCGGTTTAAACACGGTTTTGTCTTTTCAGGAGCCGTTTGTCAATATTGCTGACTACATACTACACTGTACACAAATAAATTTATTTGAGTTAGGGAACAGTACTTGTACACTCGTAAAAGTTTTGATGGAAATCATTTCCTGCTTTCGCGACGATCGCGCGCGGAGCACATGCAGAAAGTGAGACATGTCAATCATGTTTTTCGCGCCAAAAATTTACGCTTTGATTCACATCCCAGCAAGTGAAACAAGTCGACCTCTCGCGACTTACGTCGTTTACGCTCGCGCTCGTCCTCGCGACTCATTCGCTAGAAGATTACTGTCTTGCTTCGCTCGAGGGAGATAAATAAGTCAAGGATTAAGAAAAGGTCGACTTGTGGCAAGTCTAGCTTACGATTGGTTCATAAACAATGATTAACTTGGCCGGTGCCAAGGCGCGTGCACAGGCGAATAAATAATACAGACATGCGCCGAACCGTGAAACCCTTTCTATAAGTAATAACATGCTGTAACATAAAATCTTAAAAGTTGTTGTCACTGACTTAAAAATCTTAAAATAGACGTTTCGGCTAAAATACTATAACCTTCTTCAGTGATGAAATGAATGTTAATGGCGTCTAAATGTAAATGAGATGTTCATACGAATGTGAGGAACTCGCTAGGGATTAATTTAGCATTTTGTAAATGTCTGGAATATGCGCGTAGTCATTAATTGAGTTCGGTTCGCAAATGGAATGCCACGCTTCCAAGAACAATCTACGCGACCAGAAGGGACAGCGGTCTATGACCTTGACATTATTAAAATCAAATTCGTGGTTGTTTTTCATACAGTGTTGCGCCAAAAGAGAGTTCTTGTCACATGTGAACAAACCTCCACGTCAATCTAACATAAAGAAAGACCAGCTTGAAACATTGAAAGCACTATCGAAAGATCCATCAGTCACCATCCTTCCCGCAGATAAAGGCCACGCAGTAGTAGTGATGGATAGCAGCGACTATCAACAAAAGATATATGGCCTGCTACAAGATGAAAACACTTACACAAAGATTTCAGACCAGCGCAAAAATCCCACGTCGAACACAGAGAAATCTCTGAACGTTCTGCTCAAACAAATCAAAGATCAAAAATCAATCCATGATCCCGGTGCGCAACAACTCGACGACAAATTGTACTACAAACTCCGAAGCACTGATGCCACACCAGCTACTTTCTATGGATTACCAAAAATACATAAACCCGATGTCCCACTGAGACCCATCACCAGGTCCATCAACTGCCCCACCTATCAGGCTTCCAAATACCTAGCTTCTATTTTGTCTCCGTTACAACGCAACCAATTCACTGTTACGAACAGCAACGACTTCGTGAGAAAAATCTCTAATTGCACAGTCGAACCGCATGAGATCATGGTGTCTTTTGATGTTGTATCGCTTTTCACATCTATCCCCACGGCACTGGAACTCGAGGTGACTAAGACCAGACTTGAGTCCGACTCGACCATCCCCGAAAGAACCAATATGTCCGTGGACAACATCATGAAGTTGCTTGAATTCGTGCTTGACAACAACTACTTTGTCTTTGGTGGCGTTTTCTACAAACAAATATTCGGCTGTCCCATGGGTTTACCTGTAAGCGCCATCTTGGCAAATTTGGTGATGGAACACGTCGAAGAGAGAGCGTTAAGTACTGCACCACACCCCCCTAAGTGGTGGTACAGATATGTCGACGATAGCCATGTTTGCCTCGCCCGTGAGCATCTCACTGAATTTCACTCCCATCTTAACTCGATCAACCAGCACATCAAATTCACAGTCGAAGAAGAGAGTGATAGATCCATCACATTCCTCGACAGGAAGACAACTAGAAATGCTGATGGATCAATTAAAACCAGTGTTCACAGAAAAGCAACCCATACCGACAAGTATCTCCATTTCAACTCTCACCACCCTTTGTAACACAAACGCTCAGTGGCCGGAACCCTTCTTGACAGAGCAAAGAATATTCCGTCGACTGACGAAGACAAAAAATCCGAAGTACAACACGTGATGGACGCACTCAAAACCAATGGTTACACGGACCAATTCTTAAAAAGCTGCCAAAGAACCGAACCACCTAAAGCATTAAATCAGCCCCAAAATAATCAGCTTCAAAGCCACAGGGGCTTTGTTACTTTGCCATATTTTCAAGGAATCTCTGAAAAAATTGCAAGAACTTTGGGACAATTCGACATTAATGTTGCTCATAAACCCGTCAAGACGGTTGGTTCGATCCTGAAGAAACCGAAGGACAAATTTGATCAAGACCTGTCAACTGGTGTCGTGTATAAAATCAATTGTAAAAAGAACATGAAAGAGCCGTCCTCACATGTGACAAGAACTCTCTTTTGGCGCAACACTGTATAAAAACAACCACGAATTTGATTTTAATAATGTCAAGGTCATAGACCGCTGTCCCTTCTGGTCGCGTAGATTGTTCTTGGAAGCGTGGCATTCCATTCGCGAACCGAACTCAATTAATGACCACGCGCATATTCCAGACATTTACAAAATGCTAAATTAATCCCTAGCGAGTTCCTCACATTCTTATAAACATCTCATTTACATTTAGACGCCATTAACATTCATTTCATCACTGAAGAGGGTTATAGTATTTTAGCCGAAACGTCTATTTTAAGATTTTTAAGTCAGAGACAACAACTTTTAAGATTTTATTACTATGCCTGACTACAATTACCGTATTTTTATGCTGTAACATGTTATTTTATAACTTAATAAGTGTTTTTTGCGGTCATCTTCCAAACTGGGGATAGTTCTTGGCAATATATTTTTTTTCTTTAATATAATTTTTAAAAAGGAAAGCCTTCATTGTCTTCACACTTCGCGCGCGAAATTTTAATATCAAATAACAACACGTATATACAATATGATGGAAAAATCATCTAAGAACAAGTGAATAAGAATCTTGTAGCAATTAAATTAAATAATGTCAGTGTCCCCTACACGTGCAATGTGTTTTAAATACAAATGAAGAACAATCGGCGAATACTAACGGGAAAAAGTGAAGAGTCATTTTCGTGACTGCTTGCCCGTTTACTTTTCTTGTCGCTGTTTGGGTAGCTAGTTGACATAATATGTAGAAATCAGTGTGTGTTCTCCCTTGAACATTGAAAACATATCAGGATGAAGGAACAGTTTGGTTTTAAGTCTTCTACCCTCTTTAATTTCCTTTTCCAATTTCTTGACCCCGTGAAGAGCCTGCGTCTTCGGAGGAAGCGTTTCAAAAATTAGCTGTGATTTGTCAACGCTCAGCCTATATCGTCCATTTTTCTGCTATAATCATAAAAATTACAATTTCTTAAATTGTGATTAGTTTCAAAAACTCCTATTTTCCATTAATTCACTTGCCAAGTTGTTATCGAACAGTTTGTTATTGGACAGTTTGTTATCGGACAATTCAATAGGCCAATCGCATTCAAAGTTGTAGTTACGTGCGTGAGTACGCGCGCCTGCTTTTGTGTTTTTGGCGCCTAATTGCCGGTAGGAGGCGCGGTGGCCTGAGGATGTTTACATCTCCTTTGTAGGTATTTTAATGCAAATTTTTTCTGTCTTTCATAACTTGGCTATTCTTCTTTTCTCAGAAATTTTAATTTTCATGATTAATTGGTAATAAGACTTAGTGTCGTCTAATTCGGTCTGTAATCATACTCGTGATATAAAAAAATCGGACTCCCGCTGCGCGGTCGTTCGATTTTGTTATCACTCTTATGATAACCGACCGAATTGGACTCCACTCAGTCCTATTA
Organism: Orbicella faveolata; assembly: GCF_042242905.1. Lineage (NCBI taxonomy): Eukaryota > Metazoa > Cnidaria > Anthozoa > Scleractinia > Merulinidae > Orbicella > Orbicella faveolata. Next base: position 9,440,210 of record NW_028301547.1, on the reverse strand, counting down.
CCATTACATATTATAGTCTAGTCAGGTCAAGTTTTTTTTATTAGTTTAAATTACTATTGCCATTGCTATCAAAGTCAGATCAAGTTGTAGCTAGTAGTTTATAATACCTTCTGCTACCCAGAAATGCGACGCTTCAGACCAGGATCGCGGATCGAGAGCTCCGGCTAGAACCAAAACACAAAGTCAGCGAATCACGCACTGAAACAATAGGGACAACAATTGAAAGAAACTAACCTTACCGCAGTTACGAACAATGTGGTCCCAGTCACAACTCTCGATTCAGGGATTGCGGCTCTGGGAACTAGAATGTTTATAGTAGTATCACCACTGTTGTAAAAACTATATCAAGTTGAGTTCCTGTTTAATGGTAATATTTGTCTAGTCAACGAACGTCTATTACTACCAATAAATCAAAAGTTGAAATACAAGAATTTCAAATTATAAAGTGCAAAATTAGAACTTGTTTTTAAAGTTACTATTTCCTCACATTCCACACTTTTCATTGGCAAGATCTTTTACCATAAGAAATAAAATTGCAGGCTAATGCACATATAACAGTCTAACCGGTGGGCTATGGTGTTTCCATCAGGAGGGATTACATGCTGGCGAAAAAATATTTGAAGTCTTTTGTAAAAGTCATAAAAAATAATACAAAAATATCTATCTAAGGATCAAAGGTTCTTTGCTGGGAAACTGATCTATTATGAGGATTTAATGTCTTGCATAGTAAGATGGAAGCAGTGGCAATATCACAATTCACGAGTTCTTTGTATCCACAGTTGATTCAAACAACTAGGCACCTTTCAACAGACATTATTTTTTTGCGTATTCTCTGAGCGCGAGAAAAGCACGCGGCACGAGGCAAGCTTCTCCCCTCGCGTGAATCTCTCGCGCTTGTCTTGCCTGCTCGAGAAACGTATAAGAAAAAAAGGCTAACGACGATAGACTGAAACGTTTATAGGTTGATATAAAGACCTTGACTCATTTCACGCCCTAAAGGCCGGCAAACGAGTTATAAGCTATTTATCAATTCCAAGAAATGCAATCAAAGGTAGAATAGCTTGCAAATGCGAATCTGCAATACCCCTCCGCAAGCACATCGCTGTGACTGAATTTCACTTAGTTCAATTGCATTATAGCGCTTCTCGTTATAACGACTGCCTGGGTACAGTCAGCAAGGCGTGTACCTAGTTCAGTATTTTAAGCTATTGCGGGCCCGTTGAAAATACTTCTGTAGCCTTAAAGTTTTGATTTAGAGTGTTTTTTACTTCTAGGACTGTTGGCGATTTTAACCACTTCGATGACAACGTCACCAAAACACCACTGGAACAACACCACAACGCCACCCACAGAGCAACCAACAAAGCCACCCATAGAGCGACCCACAAAGCAACCCACAGAGCGACCAACAAAGCCACCCACAGAACTACCCACAACACTACCTACACCAACTGAGACACAACCTCGCATTTGTAATACAGCAAAGTGCTATCAAGTTGCTGAAGGTTTGTTATAAAGTGTTTTTTAAAGTAAACTGGTTTGAATTGCGCGTTTTCTGCTGGAACTTTAGATTCAGTCGAGCAATATCGCTACACATCCTGTCCCCAGAATTAAGTCATATTTCTTGCAGTAACCATTTAAACTCTGAACTCTTTGTATGAACTTAAATTCTTACAATATTGTAAAAGCATGCATCTTAGCAAAACAAGAAATAACAACAATGTAATAAAATTGATAAGGGAAATTAAAAAATCAACCCGCAATTCTTTTTGTAGAAACAATTTACTGGTTTCTCAACAATTTTGTCGTAATTTCTTTCAAGTTATTTCCAATCAGCTGAACAAGACTATGGATCCGTGTGACGATTTTTATTCCTACGCATGCGGAGGGTTCTTCAAAACCCATCATCTCGGTGTGAATCAGAGTAACGTTGGTGGCTTCACTATCGTGAACGACGACAACATGGAGGTTTTAAGACGAGCTATGGAGACTGCTGCTTCAAACTATTCACAGGTATGGCATGAAGTTGACCTCAGTTGACGGAGTACGTTTCCTCGGGAGCTCAATTCTTCCTTTACACGAGCAGCGTCTATGATTTGACTCAAAAATTTCTTTTCTGGTGACGTAGTTCCACCAGGATCCGTGTGGTGTATTTGATTCGTTGTTTAATAATTGCGCGCGAAACTTCAAAACCGAGATAGAAACAACACAGTCGCATTGACAGACCAATGATCTCTACAGCAGCCAAATGCCAGTACCGTAAGTGAATTTTTTGTGTCAAATCTGAGACGGTTCTCAACGGAAAAATAATGAGTTCAATAGGAAAGTCTGTTTATTCTGGTTAGAAGTATTATAATTACGTTTGTGACCGCAAACTGTTCTCGATGATAACGTATTACCATCTTGAATACATACTTTTGTTCAACTGAGGCTGGTTAAATGTCTTTGGTATCTTGTAGAGCTCATCTATTGTGAAAACTGCCAAGATCTACGATACATGCGTAGATACTGCTGCCATTGAGCGTCGAGGGATTTCACCTTTGGAAAACTTAATAAAGCAGTACGGTGGCTGGACAGTGACTGGGGGTGGAACGAACTTGTCGTGGACAGTGGCAGAGACAATGGGTGCCGTTCTAAGAGACTTGAATGTACAGACCTTGCTTTCGGTATCCGTTAGTGCAGACCCACAGGATTCAAGCCAACACATTCTGAGCGTAAGTATAATTACGATATTCCTTGTTTTTTTTGTACCACATAGCTTTATTATCATTGAATCTACATGTATATCAATCTATATCTATATGGTAGGGTGTCACTGTGGTGAGGTAGGCTAAATGACGGCCCGCGGGAGGCGGAGGGGCAGAGTAAGTTAGAAAGAGTGTGTTGAGTAGGGTTGGGCGTGTTGGAAGGGTAGTTTGGAGTTGAGTGGGTAGGATGTGAGGTAGGATAAGGCAGGGTTGGATTGGCTAGGTTAGTGAACAACAACAAGAAAAACGTTACGGCATTGCAAAAACCTGAGGCAACTAATGCTACACAGACAAATTAACATAAAGGAACAACAACAAACAAAAAACAAGCACTAACTATGGACGGTGCCTTTGTGTCTTTGATGGAATTTGGTGGCAAATTTTGTTCATTTTAGAAGTATTTGTTGCATACGAATTTTTTCGATGTCGGTAATTGGCTTCTCCCCAAACACAGAGAGAACACTATGGAGAGGTGATTGAGGTTTGAGTGAAGTGGGTGAGGTGAGTGAAGGGCAGGGCAGGGTGGGGTAAGGTATGATGTCATCCTTAATTCTACCTGGAATTTCTGAGGTTAGAGTAACTTACTCACCCTTCATTGTCTCTTCATTCTTATCTTCTGTTGTTAGATCAGTTTTTCCTCGTTGGGACTGGGTATTACCTACTACTTTGATGACTCAAGTGAGGGCGTAAAGGTTTGTAAGAAAATAAATTATTATCGGTCTCAAGTCGAAAAAGGAATAATCGAATTCGAATCAATGAAATTTGTACAAGTCTATATGGGTGAGGTAAAGATGTGATATTCGAGCGAAATATAAACAAACCTAAACATACTAGGTACGAAATATTGCTTACACTCTATGCACGGTGTAGTAGATAACTCCATGATTCTCAGTCCATAATCGATCATCCAAAATCCAAAACTAACAAACGGTAGAGGTTACTAGAATGAACTAGCAATAATAAATTTTGCAAGTGAACTAAAAAAAAAAACTGCGAATATCACCGCTTTTGAGTCCTTGATTTTGCGTTACCACACTAAGCGATTGGTTTATAAACCTCACGTCACTTTGTTATTCAATCAGTAATAAATCAGTAAAAAACCAATCGTGACACGCTCGGCCACATTTGTTTCCGTCGGTTGTTTTGAGGTTTCATTAGTTTACTGGATTCTGTGTAATTTGTGATAGCTGAAGTGATAACTTTTTCCCTAACAAAAGCCGCCTTTGTACTTATTCAAACCATAGGTCCGGAAGGCGCACAAAACATACATGAAAACAGTAGCACGTCTTCTTGGAGGAGGGACGGATTCCGATCGGAAGATGATGGACATATATGATTTTGAGAACAAAATTGCTCAGGTAAGTTTAAGAAAATCTAAAATTTAGTATTGAAAAGTTAATTTAAGTGTTAAGACAACGTTGATTAAATAATTTTGGTCTTCGTCGTGAAATATACAATATCTTACAATTTATGTCTTTAATGTTACACTGAACTTCTCATTTTATTTCATTATTTTCTTCCCTTTCTTCTTTTCTTTTTTTTACAGTCCGTGAATCCAGAAAGAATATCAGGAGATATAATAGAATCACTCAGGGATGACCACCGATCAGGTCGATCTCTCGACTCCTTGGACAAAACAGTACTTGATTTTTGTACGGACTCGACTTTCAGCGTACGTAAAACAGCAATTCCCTGTTCACTCTGTTGGTCAAAAGCCTGATTGAATCGCTCGCATAACTCCGAACTATCGCCCAACGTAACAGAATGTAAAGGGTCATAATTCAAAACAAATCCTACTCTCTCTTTGTCATCAATATTTTCCTTATTTTTAATAACCCTCACTGAGAGGATAAGGAAAAGGGTTCTACTGTCATCTAGTACACTTTGGGGTTGTGATATTTCTGATTTTGACTAAATACATTTTAAATTGAAACACGACAAAGAAAATACATTTCACCTATGCCTTAAGTTATTTTCAGATTTTAACAACTTGATGTGCGTGTGTTTTTTTCCCTCAAAGATGTTGGCGAAAAATTGGTCGAGTTCTTTCCTTATAAGTTTAAAAGGTAAACCTGTAGAAACAATATTTCCCAATACGAAGCGAAGGAGCTAGGTCAAAATAATTTTTTTTTTTTAATATTATGATGGCTTTTTTAACTTTCTGATAATAAATTTTTCCAGCGAGCGTTAAATTTGAAGATATACTGTAATTCGTCCCTTCTGATTAATTTTGGGAACACTCTCGTGAAAACTTAAGGTCCGGTGATACTGGCAACATTTTTCTTCAACTTGTCTCGCAACATTGTTGCATTGCAAGTTGAAACCCTCTGTTGCGCGTATTACCACGTTTGTGACCAACTTGTCTCGCAGCAAAATACAGTGTTGCAAGTCTGCGGAATTCTACACGTATAACTGATCAATCGTGCGTAAATAAAGATGGCTCCTTCTTTCATATAATTTAGCGTTTCGACGAACTTCCACTTCGACTTCTGGCCGTCATTTTATTCTTAATTTTCAGTGCCAGCGAAGTTCTCTCAGTATGAAGCTCAGTCTCATTTCAGATAGCTAGGCGAAAAGTTGTATTTTTGCGACAGCTCTTCCAAGCCTATTGCCTTTTTTGCTGCTTGTTTTTGAAGGGACAAACGAGGTGTCCCAAAGACTATGATAGCCCTCGAAGTCTTTGTACAGGGCAAATTTATGACTTTCTGAGAGTTACTGGTCTATTTCGAATTCAGGCTCGACTTCACCGTCCGCCATGTTTTTTTTTTAATTCCCGCGCTTCGTGTCAGCCAATTACAAGGGTCGAATTCAAATTTGTTGCGAGACAAGTTGTCGCTTCAGTGGTAATACGAGCAGCAAAACTAAAATTTGTTGCAGAAAGTAGAACTCGAGTCTACTTTGTGCAACATGTTGCCTCAACCTGCAATACTGTATTTTGCTGCGAGATAAGTTGGTCACAAACGTAGTAATACGCGCAACAGAGGGTTTCAACTTGCAATGCAACAATGTTGCGAGACAAGTTGAAGAAAAATGTTGCCGGTATCACCGGACCTTTATTGCAATTCGCAACCCACAACTCCACAACTCGCAAAGTAACCAGTCCAGTTTAAAGTAGTTATGCTATTGTCGTGGTAAATTTTAAAGTCAAGAAAATGATCTAACTTGCAGTAACCAATATTTGTGCCCTTTCGTTTTACAGTTCAGCTTCATGGAGGATTTCCTGAACGTTGCGTTTTCCCACCAGAAAATAACTTTCAATAGACATGATTCAGTCTATTATCCATCGTCACAGGCGTACTTCAATTTGTTCCAGACTATTGCCAACGAATACCAATGGACGTGAGTTATTTAGCCCAAAAGGACCATGTTAAATGTATGGGTAATAATGTAGAGGACAATAAAGCGCACCCTATTACCCGTATTGTAAAGTGGCTGTGTTCGGTTTTGTTTTATATATTGCGGCGCTACTGTGGAGCGATGACGAATGCATTCTTAACGCTAGAACTGTTCCGACTGCGTTTACACATTTCTAGGGACTACCAGAAACTCAAGGATCATAAGAACAAATTTAATAAGCCACTAGAAACTCCTACAACAAGTTAAGACATGTATGAATGTGGTGGATCTATGCAGCTTAATTAACGCCTGGGCGAAAGGAATTTGTCTTGTTTGTTGAATAGCGTTGCGAAAACGATGATGAATTACCAAAACGTAGCCAACACGATTAACCATTGAAAACTTGTGATACGCGGGCACAAAGAAATATTTACACGCTAGGTTTTGTGAACATTGATTCCTGTTTCCGTTCTACTTTAGATCCAAGGACACTATCAAGAACTACATAATGTGGCGTGTTGTGGACAAGTACGCTATGTCAATGCCTCCTCAGTTTGTCCAGACTAAGCGACAATTCCAGGAGGCCATAATTGGAGTGAGAGAGTATAAAAGGTGGTCTTACTGTCTGGAGAGCATGATAGAACCAATGGGAATGACTTTAGGAAGATTGTTTGTGGATGCGAATTTTGACGAATCTTCAAAAACAATGGTAAGATGCAACTTTGACTAACATTCTTCAGGTGTTCTGATTGGTTCACAGGTATATAAATTATCAGTCTTGACAAACCATCAGCTTCTTAATTTGTTTCTGCAGTGTCTATCGCTTACCGTAATTTTCGTACGGAGACAAAAAGCGTTGATGAGAAAAACGTATTTCCCAGCAAATTACAGTCAAATGAATTAATCCTTGGAGTACTTTTGTTATGTTAACGGTTGACGTAGTTGTTCTTACAAGTGCTACTTTTCCAAACGACTTTTCTTTGCAACGTTTTTCTGGTTCTCTAGTAGCCCGAATAATTTTACCAGCCGAGAGTCAGTAGTTAGTGCTTAATTTTAGGTTATTTGCTTTACTTTTTATGTACCACCATTGGAAGGGCAAATACGTCATATTGATTTTACTGCCCCTAATGAAAAGTTACAAATCACATTATAAAGAAATGTGGTCCTTTTTTTATCAAAGAAGGACGAGTCTGTAGTGCCAGCGGCTACCCGCATTTTGGAGACTGATTAAACATAAACATACGTAGCAATTCTTATTAGACGCTTCTGTCCAAGGGGAAAAGGTGCAAAGAGGTTAATCCTATGTGAAGCACCAAGCCGTAAAATAAGGCAAGACCAAAACACCGGGGACTCCGTACCCTACTCTTTGCGATGAGTGTGTGAGTTCTTTAACTTTCACTGCTAATCATGTAACACTGAAGATGCAGGAGACGGGGACATGACTGTTTCGTTTTTAACTTGGAAAATATTATTTTCCAAGTTGTTGTGGTGAGGGGCTTTCACTCCATCACTCATTCACTCCTTCACTCCTTCACTTCCTGTTAGACATTTGAAACCCCGGAGGAGAATTCCCAAATGAAAAGGTCAGGGATGCTCGTCGGAAAATTTGAATTTAACTCCTAAAGGAGACTAATGTGGGAGTTTCTCAAGCTTCATTAGACCCTCAAAAGATACCACTTAAAACGGAATAGGTTCGATTACCAGCCACTGTTCAATAAAGGATTTCGCGCGCACTTGTAGACCAGACTCGCGTACTCGAGAGAACAGCGGAAATCAAGCGTAAAAACAGAAATTAAATGAGAACGTTGCTTTTAATTATTATTTCTTCGAGTGTACCCTAAAGGATACTTTGAGAGCTAAAAATTGTGACGTCTCGACGTCAACACCATAAGTGAGACCAGAATCCTTGATTCGTACCTGAGACGACGAGCATCCCCGACCATTCATATAGGAGTCCCCCCCTCCCCGGGGGTTTCAAACATCCGCTGTTTAAGGCCGTTTTACAGTCGCTTGCATCGTGTCAAGTTCGTTATTCTTTGAATTTCTGAAGAAAGTACTCAATATCTTTCCGCAGAAATGCTCTACATTTTCGTACGAACGTTTTTGTAAATAGAAGCTGCCTGCTCATACACTAGGTTGAAAGTCACAAAATTGACGAGCTGTGTGAATTTTGGAATGATTCGAGCCGTGATCAAATGTTTTAGATGATCAACAGTCAAGAGAATTGAGGAGAATTCGAACGACGTGTTCCGCTGTTTATTCAGTTGTGCGATGAGTGTAAATAAATACACATAAAGAGGAACAAATGGTTGATAAATAGGAGAAACAACATTACACAAGACTGGGAGTTCTGCAGTCTTTAATATCGCCTTGGAAAAGGAAGGAAAAAAAACGAAATTATTACAGCACAGGGTATTCGTATTTGGTTACCCATCCAAGTACCAACCCCGACGAACAGGGATTAACTTTGTTGAGCGGACGAGACGTGGTGCAGTCCTTGTGACATCGTGACTCTACGCTGAACGCATTTTTGTTTTAGATGAGAAAAGGTAACAAAGAAAGAAAAAAAAATCACTGATACTGGCTGAGAAAATAAAGAACGAGAATTATTACTTGCTTTGGTGATTGGACAAGAAGCGGTACTTTCTTTATAATTGTTTCGGTCTCTCGGACGAGGATAACTCGGTCTTTTGGACCGATAACTTCATGAGTGTTTTCAACAGTGTTACATCTTCTCTTGTATTCTCTTGCCGTTGCGTTTTGCACTATTTCTTAACAATGCCACTGGGCTTTAACTTTAACTTAACCTACGAATTAAAACCTCAAGTCGGTGGCATCAAAATTGTCACTATTTACAAACGATCCATTTTCCAAGTTGAGTTGCTCATAGTCACTTTGATTATTATTATTATTTTTTTAGGTAAAAGATATGACTTCCCGACTTCGTAAAGCTTTCATTGACAACCTCAAGTCTGCAGACTGGATGGATCACGCGACAAAGAAATCCGCCAAGAGAAAGGTACAGAGAAGCCAAAACATTATCCAACAAATTCATTCGCCGTCTCATTATTTGACCATCTATAATCTTTACTGAGTTAGTTCTATTTAACCTTGGTATATAGAAGGCACCGCGAGATTTTTCTCCTCTATAAACATTACCAGTTCTTATTAGCTTTGCGGTGTGTTTAAACTATCTTGTCCACGCCAGAGGAAAAAAAATAGCAAATGGTAAACGCCATAGCGTGCACTATTGAGTTATGGATGTACGCGGGAGGTTGCTAAGCACGAAAGAAGCGTAAGAGTCGCACGAGGCTATCGCCTCGTGCGACTCTAGCTTCTTGAGTGCTTAGCAAACCTCCCAAGTGCATCCATAACTCAATAGTGCACACTATGGCGTTTACCACTTGTTTTATAACATAACATCGGGACATTGGAACAACAGAAGTCCTTTTATTGAGCTACATCACAAAAAAATGTTCGTGTAGTCTTACATGACAAGAGAAAACAAACGCGCGAAAATTCATTCATGACAACCGACTGCACACCAGTAACTCGATAAAGTTTCATCTTCAGACAACTGTGAAGACAGTTTCGCATTTCTGGCAGAAGAACGTCGGCCATTACTTTGGAAACAATGTCTGTCAAAAGATTTGCTTTGTGAACATTAGCACACACGTCAGCACCGTACACCCATGGGCAAATAGTAGACGCTAAATTAACCAATCAGAGTGCGCGCTTTGTTTTAGTTATGTTATAAAAATTGTTATGTGTCATTTCAGGCCAAATATTTTGAACTTTATTTGTGGGAACCAGAACTAGGCTAACTGCAGCATGGACACTTTTTTACTTCTGTAGTGAGATATTTGTCAGGTCAGGTTCTGATTGAAAGAAACATTTCCAACGTAAATAATTTTTTAAGAATTATAATGGACGACCAGGCAATTCCCTGACGTTTATCTCTTATGTATGGAGTTCAACCCCAAAGAAAATGTTTGCCATATTGCAAACAAGCCATTTCCATGCACGTACAGTTGCTTGCTGTGTGATATTTACATCCGTCAATCATGCTACACGGCCAGTTTCGAACTGGAATGGAACTAGGCCTGGGTAAATTATGTTCGTATATTGGCACATTATCACTAACAGCTGGCATACAGTTCATCGATAACCTTGTTTATTTTGTGTGCAGTTCTGCTCGGAAAATTAACACTTTGCTCGTTCACTGCGAATAGCTCAATTTCCAAATGTCAGTGAGTAATGCTAAGTAATGTTGACACTTCTTTGAGTGTTCCCATCATTGTTTCATCGGAAGCAGTACGAAAAACGCTTTTAAAAGTAGTGAAGAGAATCTTAGCTATGGTCGACCACTCAAGTTTATACCTCGCCTACTACCAACGCTCAATTTGAGTGTAGACCTTTGCATAATAGGTTTTTAATCGTTTTCCTTATTTCCGGTGGAGAAAATCCATGAGAAACAATGAGAAAAACACAGACATAAAAAGCACAGAAAGCAAAGCAAATCTAACAATGGTTGTTTCATCTTAGGACATGGTACTTTATTTAGGTTGTCAATTTATGTAATAAAATCTTGGTTTGTATTTCGTCAATCCAGGCCCGCGCAATCAAAGAGGACGTGGGTTACCCTCCTTATATCAAAGACGACAGCAAACTTGACACCCATTATTCAACGGTGAGTAATCACCCACACACTAGAATTATCTTTGTCCTTCTGGACAGCAGAGTCTGCATCATATATATGTCTTATCTTCTATGATGCTTCATTCATATAACTACTGTTCACTTGATGTTACTATAGTATGTTTGTTTTTTTTTTCCTCAGTTAAACGCAAGCAATGATTATTTTGAAAACAGCGTGGCAATGAACAGGATGACTGTGCAGAAAAGTTTTGACGTGCTTCGCGAGCCGGTCAACAAAGATTTGTAAGAATGAAACTCTGTGGAGCTTTTATTGGTTAAGTACATACGATGGGGAAAATTTACTGGATTCGTAGTTTTTATGGGTCGAGCAAAGTAGATTAAACTACATCTGCACGGCATAACTTGGAAGATTTGTGAAAATTGCAATAAGCCATTTTCGAAATATTCTGATGTGGCGTCGAGGCTTAGCGATCTGAAACAAGAGAATTCATTTATTCATCCCTCGATCTCGAAATTATTTTTTCCCTAAGGCTCGTTGCCATGTTAGACTTTTAATACTTCAAAAATAGCTCATTGCACAGAGCCTTAAACCGAAGCCCTGTGTTTATAAAATTACTAGAAACCAGGTGTTGTACATTGCCAGTCTGTGCACTGAAATGATTTGAGAGGCTGTAGTATCTTTGGCTACATATTCAGTGAGAATCTTTGTTGAGTTAGTGACGTACGGCGCTGGCACATTTAGTTCTAACTCATTCTGACTCTGGTAAAAATCAGGAAGTAGAACAAGGAAACTCCCTCACTTGCTTTGTAAAATTACTTAACTGTGTTTGTGATAGAGGAAGGAAACATGTTGTAAAACATGCGAGCACTAGGTGCTCGAGTCTCGAGCTCGAGTAAACGTGGGTAAAGTTGACTTTCGCTTGCAGGAAACGAGAGTTAACTTTAACTACTACTTGTAGGAAACTCAGGCTGATAATTAGTTGATACCATAGACCTGGGTACACTCCGTCCATGACATTGAGGCAGTGAGGACGTACTATATATATTCCCTTCTCTTCTTCTACTTCTCTGTGCTTTGCTACCACTTGCAGCGTCATGTTGTATTTGTCATACCGCTTATAAGATTTACCATTGCACGCTCTCCTTAGATGGGCCGAAAGTCCTGCAGAGGTCAATGGATATTACAGTCCACAGCAAAACCGAATAGGTGGGTTAATTTTCATCATTAAAAAAATGACGTTTTTTTGGAAACTGGCCGCTGTACTTCAAATTAGGAGAATTAATATCAAAGATAGAACATTCAGTCTACAAGACAAAATTTCTTTTTGTTTCTCAAACATTCTTGCCAAATTAAAGGCTTTGGATATTTACCTCTTTACAAATTGTTCAGCTAGATGATGCATTACGGCAAACGTCTAATTACTAAAAAATTGTTGGTAAATCTATATAATTAATAATTATTTCGTCTTATTATTGTTTTTTTCTTCGCAGTGTTTTTGGCTGGAATCCTGCAATCTCCATTTTACAGAAAAGGTTACCCAAAGTAAGTAATAATGAAAACGTTCACTGGGATTCTAAGAAAGACTGGTGTGGGGTCAAGAGATACACGAACTATTTTCCTTCCTCTTTTCTCTCTGGTCGAGTTAGTAACACGACAAACCTAGCTATTTTAATGTTATTTGCGCTATCAGAGACGTTGTTAACTTAAAAACTCTTTAAGTTAAGCTATTTTTGAAACTGATCTAGAAAGGTGTTCTGAGGTGTTATGCTGAGGTGCTATGATCTAGAGATCAGAACACTTTTTATTAAAATTCAAAACAAATTCAGGCTGTCACATTCGACGTTCCCCATCACTGCTTTCCACTCAGTGAGATTCGTTCTTGTACAATCAAAGTTGAGTGGAGTATAAAAATTTATCTCAGTAAAACTCAGTGTGCGATGCTGTCCCTATAGATATCTCAACTATGGATCATTGGCAATGGTCATTGGACACGAAATTACACACGGATTTGACAGCACAGGTAGCTATAGTTATATATAATGAATGTCAATTAATTTGATCAGTAATTGGTGGGTTATCTGTAGCTGCAACCTATTTTTAGTTTTGCTCGCCTCCCATGCCTTCCCGAAATGTTTGGTGAGAGTGAGACACCCAGACTGCAAAACCTCTCGGTCAATTTATAACTAATATGTATGTTTTTCCACACCGCATTCCAAAGCTGACCGCTCAAACCTGTACTATGATTCAAACCACATTTGCATAAGATATTTGATCGTCTCTCTAGAAGTCTGATGGAAATTCGCAGAAGGCAATGTTGAAAGTTTTATACCAGGAGATTATTACCCTCGTGAAGAGCCGTGATATTACTCAAATAGTCAAGGATAAATTGTGGAATTTCTAAAAGCTGCTAATAAATAATTTTCGTTTTTAGGGCGATTGTTTGATAAAAATGGAAATGTGAAGGATTGGTGGTCTTTCAGTTCGACGCTGGATTTCGAGAGAAGAACTGAATGTCTGGTTAATCAATACAACAACTACCAAGTGTTTGGAAAATATGTAAGTAAGACAAAACGTCACGCTTGCACAACATATTAATAATCCTAACTCTGTACATTTTAATTGGTCACACATTCATTTGTCGATTCATCACACATTAACAGTTAGAACCACCTTGATTTATAAATTGTACTTCCTGAAAATATTGCTCAATGGCTTTCATATTATCATTCCTGCCTCAGGTCATCATTCTCTCTCACTGAGAGCTATTAGAAGATAAATGGCCGTAATATATTTTCTTTGACATGCTTCAACCATGTAATAAATACTATCTTACATATTCAACCCGCATACTGAAAGTTAGCTTGAACCGCCTTGAAATTGTATATATGCCAGTACCTTTTACTTTAGGATCTCATCCACAAACTTGTAAGTTAGACGTAAAACAGATTTGTCTTTGTCTTGTTTTGATGTCTTGCAGATAGATGGCAAACAAACTTTGAATGAAAACATAGCTGATAATGGAGGGATAAAGCTTGCTTATGAGGTAAGCCACCATTTAAGCAATTTATTTTCTGATTTTAGTGAGCTGAAGATAATAGTTCACCAGAGAAAAATAACTTTATACTGCCCTAAAGCGTTGCTTCATTACTGAAAGGTCATATTTTTGTTTGGCACTTAACACCTTATACATTAACAATCTCCATCTTGATCCTCTCTAATTGAAAATTTAGGCTTATCAATCTTGGGTCAAGGACAATGGAATAGAGGGGCGACTACCTGGCCTGGATCTCAGTGTGGACAAGCTTTTCTTTATCGGATATGCTACGGTACGTTTGCCACTTTTTGATATTTCCTTTGTGCTTAATTATTAGACGTGCTACTAGCGTGTAACGTACTCTGCGAAAGCCAAAAGAATGAAAACTGCCTTAAGCGTTCTGCAACCCCAGTTTTCCCTTGGAGGGTCCTGCTGCTTAGTAACGATTTTTGGTTGCGTAGTTGTTGGATCAAAATTAGTCTCGTTAATTTGTCACGGAAAATTCAAGATTCGAAAATGAGAATGCACACGCAGTTTGGACCAATAAATGCATACAATAATCGTTGTTAGGCCATCAAACTCTCCACTAAATAACTGAGGAATCGTCTCACTCATTTGAACGAAGACGCTTACTGGAACTTGGTAATAAGAAGGTGAACCTCGCATACAATCACAATCACAATCACAATCACAATCACAATCACAATCACAATCACAATCACAATCACTCCGACGAATGAACGTCGTGACGCGGAAAGTATTTTCTTTACATCAGTACCTAAAACATGACTCTTTTACTTCATGTTAGCCATGGTGTAGCATCTACAAGAAGCAAGCTGCTCTTTATCAGTTGAAGAATGACGTACATTCGCACCCAAAATACAGGTATGAATCTTTCAACCTTCAATGCTGCGTTTTCACATATTTAGCACAAGTAAAGAAAAACACGATTTGAAGGTTGTTAGCAGAAATTAAAAAAACAATGTTAAGCAATGTCCTAGGAACTCGAGAGATGATCTTATCCTTAGAAAAGGTTATCTGGAAGCATTTCAACTCCGTATCCCGGCATTATGGTGAAATATTTATATGCCGAATTGCTGCCTGCCTCCCTGGTTTTAGGTTGTGTGATGGTTGATTCCTTTGAGTCTGTGCTAGAAGAAGTAGACACTCGGGTTACTTATTCAAATTGGTTGTACATACACTTTCTACGCCAGAGCAACATACCATCTTCGAATCATTTACCATTCATTTTAAAGTCCTGGGCGTTGTTTGTTTACATTCCTCACATTCATTCGCAGGGTGCTTGGTCCGCTGTCCAACTTTAACAAATTTGCAGACGCTTTTGGTTGTAAGCGTGGAAGTTATATGAACCCGCATACCAAGTGCTCGGTGTGGTAATCACGTGTTATTACTTTTTTTTTTGCTTGTGATTAATCCTTACATCTTATGCAATTTAATGAACCATTTTTGTATTCTCGGTATTGAACTTGAACCAGATTGCAACTGAAGCTAATGCGGGGAATCATCAAATGCAAATGACGTTATTCTCTGTGAAAAGTGAGCTGATCAACATGACACGAGCGTGGGACAAGGAAAAAATCTGAGTCTCCGACAGGAATCGAACCAATGACCTCCCAAATACCGGGCCACTGAGCTACGAAAACTCGTGATACGTAAGGTTATTGTTGCCTCCGTTGACTTACCTACGATATTTTCAACTATAAACCCCTGTATACCATGCTGAATTACGTGCGCCAATTATTCAAAATCAAGGTAGTTTTCCACACGTTTTTATCTCTGAAACGAAGCCCGTGACCCCCCATTTTTTTTTTTTTTTTTTTTTCATTTCTGACACAAGTAACTCATTATCTGACTGCAGTAAAATTTGAAAAAAAAAAACTATCGACTGGAAAATTTTCGCGCGAACGTCCTTAACTGAGTTCATATGTGACAGGCGTCCTGCATACTGCTAGGATTAGGACTATCGAAGTCACCGTGAGTGTGATAAATGAATAAAGATGGTTAATTTTAACCTCGGTAATGAAATGTGAAAAGTGAACTGATCAACATGACGCGAGCGTAGGACAAAGAAAAAACAGACGTTATTCAATGTTGTTGTCGTTTTAACGATATTTGGCAGCATGAGCCTCCATTGCAAGCTAGTTCCAGTCCAATACCGAGAATATGAATATGTCTTGTTGCAACAACGCAACAGGTACAATGTTACAGGGTCTGGAATCTAAGCTATAAATTCGGTCCATTTTCCAACTATCAGTAAATTTTGCAGCTGTCAGATTTCAGGTGTCATTTCAAAACCAGTCAATTCTTACTTGCAATAAAAATCTTTTTCAAATCTTTTCCAGACCCTCTTCTGTTAGAATGAATATACTGTAGTGAACTCACTCAAAACGGTCACCATTGTTTGAAGCTGACATCTGGCTAGTCTTAGCCTCTTCCAGGCGTCCAGTTAGCTGGGTCGCAACGCGAAAATCAGCGCGCCAAAAAAAAAAAATAAATAAATAAAAGAAAAAATAAAAATAAAAGCAAAGCGCGGCGAGAGGAAGCGTTTTTTTTTTTTTTTTTTTTTTTTTTTTTATCATTATTATTTTTTCGCGCGCTGTTTTCCGCGCTCCGCCCCAACTAACTGAACGCCTGGAAGATGCTAGGCTAGTCGTGGCCATATTATACTCCTTTGCTTCAAACTAAACTTTTTAAAACTTTCTAAGAGAGTTTCAAACTTCCGGCCGTTTTACACCGCCCTCATTTAGCAAGTGAATAGTTAATAATTTTGCTCAGTTGCCAGGTAACCTTGTTCAGTCTCGTGGCGATAAATGGTTGAATACGGGAGCGAAGGTCGCAGCGTCCATCACTGTTCAAAAGTTGACTTTGACGTTTGATATGGATGGTCCACTTGATTTTTTCCGTTAACTCCCACGTGTTCAAGACCTAAACAGCCCGCCCCACATATCCTACTACTTATTGCCAGTTCGAAAGGTGTAAAATGCTCAAAAGCTTCGAACTTTGCTTTGTGAGTAGAATGTTTTCTTGAGGTACGCTACTCTACTGTCAAGAAAAAGTTTCCATTGACGTACAAGTAAAACAGTTCCCACATTTAGTTGTCACCCTTAGGTATTGAAATTGTGACAAGCCGGTAATTTCTAAACTGCATGACATTGGTTTCCATACAAACGAGCCATAGGTTACGAGTCACGACAAGTAACCTTATTATCCTCTAATAACGCTAAATAGTTTAGCTTGTCATACGTTTCATGTGCTTTAACTAGGTGGTACAATGATAGTTTTTAGTTTTCAAGAACATAATACCCTAGGCTACATGGTATGGATTTCTGTAGGCCAGGTAACGTACGGATGCGAGTGCAATTAAGGATACTCACTACGAGTGTTATTAAAACATTCTCTCAAAAGCGTAAGACCCTTTAGGCGCGTGCAACTTGTGCGGTTACGTTTTTGTAGCTAATTATTTGTATTCTGCTCTTGTTATTTTCAATTAGGAAACGTCTATAGAGCAGTTTTCAATTGAGTGTCATAAAACCAAAACCAAACCAGTTACTTAGCAATTAGAGTACTCAGTCAATCTTCAACCATAGTAAAACCAAAACCAAAACCAAAGTAATTAGATGATTTCTTTCGTCACTCAATTGAAAATCGCTCTAAAAACGTCTTAATTAAGTTAATAAATGTGTTTGCTAATGTTAGTAATATAATTACTTAATAATTAGGGTTTGTGCTATATTTTATACGTTTCCTTTTTACTTTAGTTAGCAACCATTATACGCTGATTAGATTTCGTCAGATTTCAATAGAAAAATCAGTTAGTCTTGATTTTTTCATTTCGTATTATAGATCAATTTTTTAATGTCAGCAATCGTATTGCCAGGTATCTCAGCAAGTTCTCTCAAACGTTCTAAGGGACCTCTCCCCACCCCTCGAGATTTCGTATTTTGAATTTTTTATGTCGCTTAAAAACTTTCGACAAAACGGCAAGATTGCTTATTGGAACATTTTACTGTTGCGATTTAAATTAAGATAGTCAGGTAGGTTTTTTATTTACAGTGGCGTAAAATAGGAGATTGTTGTAAATGTAACGTATGAGCGGAGTTTGTTTTGAACATTAAAGACCGGGTAAAAGAAACAAAGTATACATTTGTATTTAATTGATTGTTATGTAAGAACAAACATTAAATTGTCATATTTGTTATTCTAACGGTTTTTTGTTTTACTGAACATAAAAGAATAGTAAGTTATGATTTTGGAAAACGATTGTATTCTTTCTCCCTTTCTTATGGTATAAATAAATGTTGGTGTTGTTGTTGTTGTTGTTGATGATGATGATGATGATGATGATGATGATGTCGTTGTTGTTGTTGTTGTTGTTGAATACACCAAGCCGAATTTATGTAAGCCACTAGGGAAAATGTAAGTCCTAAGTCCAGTAATGAAACCCTTTTTAAACATATAATAGTCATGTAACGCTTTCTAGTGGTATACCATGGAATATCCAACGAGTCACTTGTATTTTCTGGGTATATACACGAGCCTTTAGGCGAGTGTGTACACCGCGAAAATACAAGTGATACGTGGATATACCATATACCAGGGGAAAGAGAGCTGCATCACTATTTTATACCACGCTATAGAAAATACAGTGGCCAACACAATCAATGCGACATGCGCGCGACGCATGATGGGAAGGTTGAATGTAATACCGTCAAAGATACAACGACTCTTGTAATCTGATTGGCTATATTTTCTATGGCATGGTATAAAATTTAATATTTCTGAATTTTTTGCAATTAATTAGTATGAAAACAATTTTTTTTGGGTGAAATTCAAGCGTCTCGGTTTCTGTTTTTGTATAGGTGAAAACCATGCTTCAGTTAGTAACCAGACAAAAGATTGATGTTAGATGTGGCGAATGAAATATTGTACAGCGCCGTAAAAAATGTCAATTGTATGCTTTTGGAGAAGTCGCGACGGGTCCTGACAAAGAAAAAGAAGGCTGCTGACGCGATTAGAAAATCATTTCGAATCGAAGCAGAGCTGTGATTATTCTAACCTTGATAAAGATTTCATTTGCCATAGTTTCAGGCAAAATTGTTTTTGATGCGGAATTGAGTGGGTGGTTTTTACTGAGACAGCCCCTAAATAACCAATCAGAAACGTTCCAGAGTTCCCTCCGGTGCAACGTGTGATTGATTTAAGCCCAATCTCCACTTCAAACGATTGTCGAGTCAAGCCCAGTTTTCAATATCTCATTTGTTCCTCAGACACGCATCTATTACAGGAGATTCATGAAAAAAAGGAATTGCCTACAACCTCGTTCCCAGGGCCTTCCCCTTACAGATTGGGGAAAAGACCTGGGAACGAAGTTGGGATTGTCTTCACATATGCGACTGAGGTGTTTTCTGGCAATCAGAAAAGCAATTTATCAAGCGACAACTTTTGATCAAATGCTACTTTTTGCGCTCGAATATTTATTTTAAAACAATCGTTTTAGGAAATGTGCAAAATAAATTTTAATAAAATAGTCAATTAACATGTTAAAGGTATTAAAAACAATGATTTGATTTGTTTGTTGTTTCCCTGATGCTCGGTAACCCTGATGCTTGACGAGACCATGTGCAGTAACTATGCAACTGTTTCGAGAAAGGTCGTCGGGAAAAAAAAGCGTAAAGGTTCAAGCGACAATCCCGAAAGTTAGAATGGGTAGAAGAAGATAGCTGCCTCACTCGCTGAATACTTAATAAGATATTAACAAAAACTTGGCAAACATCATTTCTTGCGTTTTCTTTTTCTTCAGACTTGTGGAACTACAGGTAAGGCTCTTTTCGCCATCTGAGATTTAGAAGACTTTCTCAACTAAAAGTCATGTAACAGTAAAAGAAAAGCTACAGGAAAATGGTCTTATCAGTGGAAAATCTGATGTATCCTTGCTAATGCTTCACTTCCAAAAATACAAATTTGTAGATATCCTCTAAACCGATATTCCAAATTCCAACGAACACCCAGCCATGATTTACAGATATTTGGAGTCGTAAAAGTAAAGACTGATGCTCACTTGGTGCAAAATTCGAACTTTTCATTAATTCTGTTTTCAAAACGCAGTCATATCTTTCATGTAGATAATTATGAAGTGACTAAATTGCATATTTGCTTTAAAGCAGTCTTTATATTAGCAAAAGTAAATTCTGATTCTCGATATTTAAACGGGATTCCAAATATAATTTCGTTTAATTACAGATGATAGCAAATTTTAGGATGGACTTTCCTTGTATGTCATCAATATTTTTGAATTTTTTTGTTGTAAATTAAGTTATGTTCGGAGTAACGGAGACGGTACAGAGTCATGTTTATCAACCGAATCGCGTTAACCGAAGACGAGGTCCACAAACTAGCACACAAGAACTAGACCTTTTTTTCCCACTATGGCAATTCCTGTAAAGGCTCTTTTGAGACCCTAATGATACTTTAACATGTCCTCGTCATCCATTCTCTCTAAACTTGCGCACCAAAGTGAGGCATATAGTTCACCTTTTCAGGCCACCATTGTGAATGCCGTAACGGATAGTGCCCTCCAGAGATAAAGGGCAAAAATCGTAGCAGCAAGCTGTTTTCCTTCGTGCAATTTTTTAAAAAAGCAACTCTTAGGAGACTCATTTTCGAGCGGTCTACTTCACCTTTCGGTGTTCGAAAATTTGGGCCGCTCAGGGAACTGATTCATTTCGTTGCGGCTCAGTTAAGAAATTAATAACTATCGATACAAGTTCGATTTCCAGCCGTTTTGACTGGAATAACGATCTCTTCATCGAGTTTTGTCAAGATAGGAACCTGCCTATCTAGAAAAAACTTTCTCTAAATAGTCACAGACAATATCAGATTTCCTTTCTTAAAGTTATTTATACACAAGAAGGCATTGTTGAAAAAGCTGATAAATGTTTCTCACTGACTTTTATTTTGTACTGGTGGTGTTGAGACGTCTAGCCTCTTAGTCTTCAAAAAAAAAAGCGTTAGATGTTGTTACGAGTGATTTAAAATTAAGAGTTTTTACTGCCCACGCCATAGAAAAAACAGCCAATCAAAATATAGGAAAGCCATTGTATACTTGACAGTATTACGCCTATCGTTTCCTTAGTGTACTGCATTGATTGTGCTGGCCACTGTATTTTCTATGGCATGGTATAAAATACTTATGCCTAAACGCTTGCAGGTACACCGAGAAAAGACAAGCAACTCGTAGGATATTCCATGGTATCCTACTCGAAAGCGTTGCGTAACTAGTATGTAGACTTGTAGTATCGAAACTAGTATATATCACGCTATAGTGACCGGTAGGTTAATAACCAAGTTTTTATTAATTCATTCAAAAACTCAATGTCGCTTAAATTCTATGTTTCGTGGATGAATTAACAATCGGAAAAAAGTGTTTATCTTGCTTAATTATGCGAAGCCAGGTCAAACAGGCAACTCAAAATGACGAGACAGTTAACAGACATATTTAACAAACAAACTCGCGCTGTTCCCTGTATTTTGACAACATGTAGACAGGAGGCAATAAGTTAAATCCTGAACGAAGGAAAAAGGAAATTTTGAAAGCAAATTGGAATAGTAGGCTAACGAAGATTTTTAGCCGACAACGATATCTCTATCCGAAATTCTCCCTGTAAGACCAAAGCCATGCAGCAGACTGTGGGAATATAACGAGACATGTGGAGTCGCCACCCGACGATATCGTCGGCTAATAGTTTGATTCTGGCTCCGCAAAAGGGAACCAATCCAGGAAAGATTTAAAGTATCTGAATAATCCAACAACGTTTCTTCCTCTGTCACGACCTCTATACTGTCGACAAAAACCGAGTTGATATTATTAGCAAACTAACTACAACAATCGAAATTGGGTCTCTTTGACTTTTCTCGCCCTTTTTCGAAGTTCTGATTGGCTTATTACAGCTTTGTTTGATTTTGTATAGTCATCGAATCGAATCGACTCGGTGATAATTAAATTGATTATACTGTTATGAAATTCATAAGAAAACAACCCTTTTCAGTAATTAAACAAATCTCAACATTTAATAAGTTACTATGAAAATGAAATGTCAAGTTTGCTTATTTTGCTAGGAACCAATTTTCAATTTTGAGATTTGCAGGTGAGCCAATTCAAATCGAGTGTTCGATTTCGAACGACATAAACTAAACGAAAGCTCTTGGCATAAATTTGATCTTTCCTGTGTTATGATTAGGTTGATTTCAATAGGCTCAACATTTTGCATACGAATTTTTAGAGTGTCTACTTGCATTTCGAGCTCTCTCTAACGTGGTAATGTTGGAGCCAACGACTTAAAGAGCCTCAACCAAAGATGATTGAACCCAAGTGTGGGTCTGATAAGGTAAATCAAACGCTCTATTCACCCAGAAGTAAATATGCTCTCAAATGGGAAAACGACTAGGTAAGAAACAGTTAATTTTAAGTGTTTTTAGGTCATTGTGATTTGCAAATCAAAATATGTCCGCAACAACAAGCTATACGATTTCGGGGCCTGTTTTCATGTATGCGACATGCAAAGGTTTTATTTAATTTTTTTCTCTTCACTAAAATTTGCTTTTCATTTTTGACTTGACTTATCATAACTTTAGGTTAGCACTCAGGGCCTTTGGTTTAAGCACTTATACTTGCCCGTTACCCCGCGAGATCGAGATTCCTTTTCTATCTTTTCAGCGAGAGACAATAGGAAAAAGGCTTTGCTCGTAGCCGTCAAATCAGTTAACTCGACGCCTTCCACAGAAAGGAAAAAAGAAATTAAAAAAAAAAATGTTTTTTGAAAAGTTTTAACCGGCTTAAAAACTTGCGCATGACATATAGCATTCAAAACACTGTCCGACAAAGTACGTTTAGCAGACTGCGGACAGTATTCACTGCCTGTGATGGGCTAAAACATGTTATTATTTGGTCATTATAAAGGCGACACGTGAACGATAGAAGCTCTTGATTGAATTGTTTTCATTGACGTAAGCCGAAGTGTTTGAAGAGAGATTTGGTTAGTCCCAGACTTCCAGGGACATATTAATCGCCTGATATTTGAAGATAAAGGACGCACTTGTTCAAATCAGCCTTTCATAACTCTTTCTGAAGGTAAGTTTACTTTTTAGCACATGTACACACATATGGCGGGGATGTTAAAACATTCCGGCTAAAATCTCTCACGAGGAAATATTCAGTTTACCGTATATTTCATTGGCAAACAGCAGCCAAACCCTATTTCGGTGTGAGACTATTTATGATACAGCCTGCGTAGTACCTCATTACTTGGACATCTTCCGCACATTTATCCAGCTTGATTTCTTTTTTATTCGCACAGTATACTGAGCCCTCAAAGGTTTACGAAAATCATGTTCATTTAATTATTTATCTTCAGCGTGCACAGCGATAGGACAGCAACAGGCAGAAAACTATTTACTGTTGCTGTGTTAATCACCTGAATTTTTGTTGCTTCTTCTGTTTAATTCTCTAATAGAATAACTGTTTGTTCCATGACTATTACAAGATTTTGCGGTCTAGAATTGGTGTTTTTACGCCTCTTTGCAGTAAACTACGTGAAGCACCTCATGGCCAGGACAATATTGGTAGTTGAAAATAGTTTATTAGTCTTGTACAGCGACCAACAAAATTCCAATAATTTTCCAACACTTTTGTTAGGGCTATTTTCTATCCGGTTTTATTTAGAGAAACTTACCGAATGTTACAGAGAAAAAAATATGTTACTGACTGGCCTTCGCAAACTGACAACCCAGACTACGCGGGATCTCTGTGACTAGTGACATGAAGGCTGTGGTGAAATGAAAACATTTGGTATAATCTGAGTAAAAAACGGGCATGGAGTTCGAAACTCAAAATAATGTACAACATGTTCCTTATGAAAACGCCGCGCTGGTGAGTTTATTAGTCGAGTGTATAAGGAGCGAGAGAGGTTTTAGGACATTTTTGCTTAAACCTCCGGTGTTATCAGGGAAACAATTACTGGGGGTAACCACGGACAAACTGGCCCCAATCTTAATTTGGTTGACAACAATCATTTATAAGATTTCTGTCCCTGCTTTTGTTTAACTGGAAGCCTTAACTTCTTCAACACCGTTCTCAAAAGTACGCTAATCGTAAAATCCACGTCGTTGGTTGACGCTTCGTAACGTAATTGGTAACGCTTGTGGAATACATTAGTGTGGGAAATACTTAGAAAATTCACTCACTCGTTACAGTTTTCCACCATCTTCGAGAATAACTCGGATACCTAGGCCTCTTTTAAATGCCTTTTCACAGGCTCAATCGGCGCATTTGAGATGAGCTATTTGTTTCTATCTTGTAGGATGCTGACCGTAGTGGTACATGCTCAGTTCATTATTTTCAAAGGCAAAACAAATGAAAATGCAGTCGATCATCTCTGTGGCTGCCGTTTTGATCAATTTTTGTCCATCATAAGTTTGAAAAACGCGGAGAACACAGGCAAGAAGAAGGAAGTCAAGGGAGAAATATCATTAGGATTTGCTTCATTTTTGGTCAAAACGGTACGAAAATTATTAATAGCTAGGCAATTTTGCTTATTCAAGAAATAAGCTTAAAAACACCACTGGAGATGGAAGAGAGAGCAAGTTGTATTAGAATTTACCGTTTTTTTCCCCGACGCAAGGGTCAAATTTAGGAACAGTACTAGACTGCCCGATCTTTTAAGGTTGAAATAGCTTGAAAGGCTCGCGGACGCGCTTTGGCTTTTGACTTTTAAAAGTTATGCTTATGATACGGAAACCGGGAAAAACCGGGTTAACTCCGGCGGTATGGAGCACATGGCCCGGCCATACTTATCAAAGGAGTTGGATCGTTTGGTATGAGAAAAATGTACCTAAAGGTACCATAAATTAGATACATACATAACTACATAACTTTTATTTCAGTGTCTAAAAGATTTAGCCTTGAGGGCTAATTGTGGACACTAAATGAATAAGTACATCGATAATAAAGCGGATTGTTAAATATGTAAAACTGAATTATCTACAGCAGAGAAAATATATTCCGACGGCCACTTTTTATAACGTCATTTGTCTTATCCAAGACACTATTCTAAACGCGCGGTAAAAATGATAACTACCCTCCTTGTTTACTGCATTTTTTTGTTTTTTACTCAGGGCAATGAACGAAGAACGCGGATACGTCAACCGCATACATCCACAGAGCGAGGCCAACCTGATCTCTTTCCTCCTCTTCTGGTGGACAAACGATTTGTTCAAAACTGGAAACCAGCGTCCCTTGCAACAAGCCGACTTCTGGCCACTGCATGAAGAAGACCAAACGTCTCTACAGACAAAACGGCTGCAGTCACAGTGGAGTAAAGATTTGAACGAGGGTAGTCTTTCAGGAAAAGAACCAAGACTATGGAAAAGTGCAATGAAAGTTCTATCCCGCAAAGACCTGAGCATAATTTCTTTTGCCGGGCTGTTGGACTCAGTGGGTCGATTTCTTCAGCCATTTTTCGTGGGAGTTTTCATTTCTACACTTATGTCCGACACGCCGGGGCGAGGCTTGCTTTGTGGCTGTGCTGCATTGATGCTGTTGATTGTGTTGATGAAGAGTATTGCTGTACATCACAGCAGCTTTAAACTGTACGTGATTGGGATGCGAATGAAGGCCTCCCTTAAAGGTGTCATCTTCAAGAAGGTCAGTTTTACTTTCAAATGACACACTACCTTCTTTTGTCTAAGTAAGATTCATTTTAACGAATGATATCTTAACAATACAGAGGCACATTAGCAACATCTTATTTATTCGTACATTTAGAACAGAATGCCTGGTCACGTGACAATTCTCAACGTCATAAGTTTATGTTCTCCAACATTCCAGGCACCGCTACCACGCTTATTCACCGCTTTTTCAAAGATTCAACTGGTCAATACCAATGGTTGGGATTCTTAAAAGTTTTATGTCTTATTTGTAATATCCGTTTGTTTACTTGGTCCCCCATAGATGACATCACATTGTTTAACACAGACGCTAAAACATAGCTGATCTGTCAGATGGCACAGCAATGTTTTCTTGGATGAAATATTTCACTGCAGCTTTTCTCCTGTAGATATTGGTCCTTGGTCAGAACACGCTCAACGAGTTTACAAAGGGACACGTGATTGATCTGGTATCCAATGATGTTCAAAGAATGGAACAAGCTGCCAGGCAGTTCTTTCGCCTCCTTGTCGCCATCTTTGATGTCTGTGTGGCTGTTCCGTTGTTATGGTACTTCATTGGTTGGCAGCCGCTCATTGGAATCATTTTTTTGTTTCTTCTCGTCCCATTTGGTGGCTTTCTGTCATACCTGTCTGGAAAGCTTCGACAGAAGACCGCTGTCATATCCGATCGGCGAATAAATCTCATGACCGAGATGGTGGCTGGAATACGTGAAGTAAAGACGCATGCGTGGGAGTGGTTCTTTAGAGATCAGATAAAGGAGACTAGAAGGTTAGTGGAAAAGGATTGTCTAGTTGTTGCTTAGTTAAACAGAAATGTTTAATCTCAAATAGATAGAATTCATTTAGTTAACTCTTGCAAAACCAAAAACCAAGGCAATCGCATCTCGCTCAGATCAGGCAGGCCCGAAGGCTAGTCAGCAAATCAAACCAAATCTCAGACAACTCAGTAATATGAAATATGCTTTACAATTATTTTTCAGGGTTGAGATGAGAATAATTTGCCGCAAGAGTATTCTTTTGTCATGTGCAATATCTCTGATGTATTCCTCAGGACTTGTTGCCACTTTTATTTCTATTTTGACGCTTGCCTTTAGTGGATATCCCTTAACGCCGTTCGTCGTCTTTACCCTGTTATCGCTTATTAATGTCCTCCGAAACAGCGCTTTGAGATCAATAGGAGAAGGATCACAGTTTATCTACGAAGCATACGTATCATTTGCTAGAATAGAGGAATTTTTGCTGCTGCCAAATGCCCATTGCACGACAGATAACAAACCTGCAACCAATGCTAGTGGCAATACATTGCTAGGCAAAAAGTGTTCTGAGACTGAAAGGATTGACAATGCTGATAAATTCTTACACTTCAGCGAAGCTCTGAAGGAATCTCACAGCGTGACCAAGGATGCAGATATTCTAGGTAACAAAAACCGAGGATACGGGTCTTTCGGAATAACAAATCGGGGACTCAGCCAAGAAGACGAACAACTCGAAACAACAGCAGATGCCAAATGGCCATACAAAGGCAAAAGAATTACGTTAACCAACTTAACATACAAGCGAGATGGCCAATACGTTTCATTGAAGTCAATCAACTTTGAAGACAAGGATGACAATTTTGTTATTATAACTGGTCCAGTGGGAAGTGGAAAATCAACGTTTCTGTCAGTAATTGCGGGTCAGATACCAGTTACTGAAGGGAATATCCAATGCTGTGGTACCATCGCTTACGTGCCACAGACGCCTTGGGTTTTCTCTGGAACACTGAGAGAGAACATTCTTTTCGGTCGGCCATTTGATTTCGATAAGTACATCCGAACCATCAGAGCTTGCGCTTTAGAAGACGACGTTGAAGGATTTCCTGATAAGGACCAGGTTATTGTTGGAGAACGAGGCGAGACGTTGAGCGGCGGTCAGCAGGTTCGCATCAGTTTGGCACGCGCAGTGTATGCCGACTGTGATATTTACCTGTTGGACAATCCACTCGCCGCACTCGACATGAATGTCAGCAATCACATCCTTAAATATTGCATACTTGGCTTGTTGTCAAACAAAGTTCGTCTAATGGTTTCTCACCAAGAGTCACACATGAAACTTGCAGATCAAGTGATTGTCTTGCACAACGGCTCAATGATCGATAAAGGGACGTTTATGGAACTTAATGAAAAAGAGACACTAAAAGAAATTCTAGGGCCGTACAACAATGCAGTCCAAGAGAAAAAATTGTTCCAGGAACAAATGCCAACCAGTAAGGCACATTGTTCTGATAAAAAGACGATCAAAAGTATGGAGATTCCAGACGAGGATCGGGTTATCGGAGCAGTGTCCTTCAAGCTGTACTGGGAGTACCTAACTGCAGGGGTGCACCCCATCGCTTTAGCTGGCTTGCTTTTCATCTTCCTTCTTTGTCAAGGTAAGGCTATATATCAAAACACAACGGATTTTACTCTATAGGGCGTTCCTCTAACAAGCCTCTTTAGATTAGACCAACTCGTAAGATTTGTAATTATGGCGATTAGAAATTTAATGTTTTCCTTAGATTTTAGCAACGCTATGGGGAAAGTAGGTAACTAATTTCCTGTTTCTTTACCGATGCGCCAAGCTAAAAAAAAGCTGCTGTCTTGCTTATAAGTGACTGTATCGCAAAACAGTACCCAGCCGACTTATTTCTCTAGTACTATGACACCTTTTGGAGCAGCGGTGATTTCTTGATGTGTACCTTTAGCCGAAGCCTATAACTACCTCTTTACTACCTACTTTTGTTGTAGGAGTTATGGTTACACCCGATCTGTGGCTTTCCTTCCTAACAACACTCCCTCGCAACGACCAAACGGACATGACGAATGTTGGCATCTACGCCAGTTGTGTGGCGGCGGCTGTTCTTCTTACAACATTACGCGCCTATGCGTTCTTCCTGGTGGTACTGAAATCTTCAGAACACCTGCACAACGACATGGTGACAGCCATCCTAAAAGCATCGGTTCTGTTTTTTGATTCAAATCCAATTGGAAGAATCCTCAATCGATTCTCTAAAGACATTGGCTGTATGGACGAAGTTTTACCCAAGACGTTCCTCTTTGCAGTGCAAATAGTGTTGTTTGTGTTAAGTGCAGCACTTCTTCCCCTGGTTGCCAATGCGTGGCTTGCAGCAGTTGTTGTACCGCTTATCTTATTGTATGTGTACATTGCAAGATACTTCATGAGGACATCAAGAGAACTTAAGAGACTAGAGTGCGTGTGCCGCAGTCCTGTGCTGACACAGATCTCCGAAACCCTGGACGGATTAGACACCATTCGATCCCGTGGAAGACAGAAGGAATTTGCTGACCTCTTTTTCAGGTGAAGATGGTTTTAGGTAATCGTGAAAAACAAAAATTACAAAGAAGAAAGAGACATTAATTTTGTAGATGTTGGTCTCGATGAACAAGGTAAAACATTCCCTTTCAGTTGAGTACTCAGTACCAAACAGTACCAAAACAAATGAAACACGTACCAGATTGTATTATTACGTCTCATCGTATGATCCTCGCAGTCGAAATGCATAAGTTTCGTTCCATTATGTAGAGAACGATCTCCTATTTTGATGTACGTCTGATCACTGTTGAAGTTGTTTTGTCTTGTTATAACGTTTAGAGAAACTTGGTTTATTTTGGGGACTGCCGTGCGGTACCCTTATATGAAAGTAGAAAATTCCAAACTCAAATGGCACGGAGAAAATAACGTGTAATTTTAAGAAAGCCCAGTTCATTGTGTCATCTTTTGTTGCAGATACCAAGACACTCATAGCCGTGTATACTACATGGTATTGGCTGGAACTCGATGGCTGGGGATAAGATTAGATCTCCTCTCTGCTCTGTTAGTTGGTGCAGTGGCTTTAGTCGCAGCACTGCATTCTCATAATAGTGGTAAGCAATATTTAATAGCACATGGCACCTCAACTGCTGACAAATTAGACAGGAATGCATATCGGACGTCTGCAGGCAGGCTGGGTTGTTAAAAACATTTCAACGTTTTTCAATTTGGGTAGGCATTTGGTAACACAATTTGAACACAAACATTTTTAGTCTATTCGTCCATTGTATGAACTTTTTTCAGATATCCTCATAAATCATTTTGGCATGGCATGAAATAACATAAAGTCCATGAAAAGCTGTCATTGAGTTGTTGCGAACGTAATTTTTTCTTAAGTTAAAAGCACAAGTTAAGGATATGACGGTCCCTGCAGATATCAATAGCAACAGTCGCAATTGCGCAAGCTGCCGTTCGTGGTTGTGTTTCTTTTGTAGTTTGCTGCAATGGACAAAATTGTGAACGTCGGTAATTTTGACTATCTCATAGCAAAAAGAAATGAAAAATACGTAACAGAAAATTAAACGCAGAGGGCAATAAAGTAACACTAGATAGTGTTTGGCAATGCGACCATGTGTGTAGACATCTGGGTTTGTGCATGGTCCTGTTCTTGTGTTGTCCCTTAGTAAGACATCTGAAGCCGCGATTTAATTGATCACTGAGGTCTGACGTGCCTGCTTTTTCTTTTCTACAGCACTGGTTGGCCTCGCTTTTGTCTACGTAATCGAAACTTCTCACTTTACCCAGGTGTCTGTTCAACAGTCCTCAGAGGTCGAGAATTTAATGACGTCAGTAGAACGAGTGATGGCAATTACTAAACTTGAATCTGAGCCAGGATACCAGAAAACAGCACAGCGGCCTGAACAGTGGCCAACGAATGGAAAAATAACCTTTACTGGAGTGTCGCTGAGATATTACCCAGAAGGACCAATAGTACTTAAAAATCTGAATTTGAATATCGATGGACAGTCCAAAATTGGAATTGTGGGTAGAACTGGAGCTGGAAAATCAAGTATCATAGCTGCTATTCTGCGCATGCCCGAAGCTAGTGGAAAAATCACAATAGATGGAGTGGAGGTAAACGATTTGAACGTTCAAGAATCTCGGAAATGCATCTCTGTCCTTAACCAAAGCCCTGTTGTGTTCAGTGGGTCCCTGAGAAAGAATCTTGATCCACTGGGAACACACAGTGAAGTTGCATTGTGGGATGCACTAGAGACAGTACAACTGAAGCCATTGGTGGAAACCTTTCAGGGGAAACTAGATTACACATTGAACTATAAAGGAATGAATCTAAGTGCAGGCGAAAAACAGTTGATTTGTCTCGCTCGTGTTCTCTTGCAGGAGAGTAAAATAGTCATCTTGGATGAGCCGACTGCTCATGTAGATCCCAAAACCGAACAAATCATACACGAAACAATCCAAGAAAAACTGAAAAACTCAACAGTGATCACAATCGCACATCGACTCAAAACCATAGAAGACTGTGATAAGATTGTACAGCTTAGAGATGGCCAGTTGATAACTGAGTCGACTGGCGATTTCTTACTTAATGATGGGTTATAAAAAAGCCGTTTTCTAAGATATTTTATAGGAGAGCACCGAAAAAAGGAAAAGCTTCTTATTTAAAACTTTTATTCAATAGGTACTTTCTACGGTAAACTCTGTCAAGTCAAAAATTTATTATTTAAATAACCTTCGACAACTATTTATCTTCTGTAAAGCTAGTGTTAGTGTCCACGGATTGCATTTTAATGAAGGCTTTTAGGCCAAATAAACTGTATAATAATTGAACGATGATATTCCAGACTTTCTTAATATTCATAAAGTAGCTATAAAAGCTGCAAAGATCTCCCTGTCTTTAATTCCCTGCCGACCTCAGTTAACACATGTCCTTAAATTCCGCGTATCACACATCAGTTAAGTCACCGGGAGTTTCAGTCATAAACTCACGAGGATCACTCCTAAACCTGTTTACTCAGCAGGAAACAAAAGCACGAAAAGAGGGCTATTCTATCGAACAAAACCGGCATTACAACCCGCGAAAGCCCGGGTTAAGTAACTATGACCCACGCAACATAATATGCAAGCCAACTTAAGGCCCATTTATAGAGGTGATTTTCTCACGCAACCTAAAGCAGTTATTGTCACTCCGAAATTGCAAATCCAAAATCGCTGAAATCCATTCGCGATGAGTCGCAGCGACGAATCTCATCAAAATCGCACTGGTTTACACGCGCGATTTTTGAATTTGTAATTTCGGCGCCACAAAATAGACCGTTTTCTTATTCTCGGTATTGGACTGGAACTAGCTTGCAATGGAGGCTAACACGGGGAGTTTTTTCAAATGCAAATGACATTAATCTCTTTTTAATGATATTCCCCCGCATAAGCCTCCATTGCATGCTAGTTCCAGTCTAATACCGAGAATACGAAATTCGTCTATTACATCGTTTGTTGGGTGACAAAAATCGCCTGTGTAAATGGGCCTTTAGACATATGACTACGGGACAAAAACAATAATGAGAGTGTGTGCTAGATGCAACTAAACTAATACTTAGCGAAAGACCGCTGGCAGTGGCAGACGGAGAATATATTAATTATATATCATTTAGTTTCTGGGGAAGAATTAAGGTAGGTTTTTTTCCACATCATATTATATTACTCTACAAATACGGTAGTGAAAATAGTAAAACGATTTCGCAAATTTAAAAACCGAAAAAATGGGTGTTTCTTATAATTATCATCTAGCACTACAAAACATGCCAACAGAATGATTAAAACACAAAAACAAATTAACTATCACCAGCAGTATTATAAATCTATATCTGAATCATGCGTTACTTATGTACCTCAATGTGAGTTCTTGATTATAACCAAACTTAACTTCCAATCTGCTTTGAGACACCGCTTACAGACAAAACAAAACTTGACTTTCCTAGAACACAGCAGTGGAATCATGTACCTTCTTAGTGCTGCGATATAAGCACTATAAAAGCAAAGGAACAAGACCGCTTTAAGGCCACAGAAACCGGTTTTTCCTTTAACCCATGCAGTTAAACTAAACAACTTTCAGTGGAGGCTTCTCCTGAAACCTTATTCAAATGGTAACGAAATAAGCCCGGTGACTACATTCCTCTTCTATGAGCCAAACGGAAATTCGACAGTTCCTTGCAATCTTGTTTCTGTTCGAAAGTTAGTCCTACTGCAAAACCTTTCACGCATAGCAAATCGATTTCTATAATTTCAGGTATCCATATAGTAGGCTTTGCACGAGGCCTCGAATTGAAACTGAGGCACGAGACAACTCGCAAATGTTCTTTACTAGAGATCGAGCTTTATATTCTAGCATGCGGAGAGCATATACTTTTACAGCCAAGAAACTGGCCTAACCATTCCCCAGCAATTAAACCTTGTCGAATATGTCGCTGACAAAAGACTATAAAAATCTATGGGGATATATCCGTAGGCAAATATTTTAAAATTTAAAAACAACCATTGACCCTTTTGAAACACTTATAGAAAAGTACCTTCAGTTAAATATTTTACAAAGCTAAGAAAATAGATTTAAAATTTAGATATTTTGAAAGTTTCATGAAGGGCTTTTCTACAGCTTACTTAGATGTTCAAATCTATCAAAAGTAAATGTCTATATACGAGTGCTACCATGAACAAAACCGAACTGACATTTTACACCAATTAAGGGCTTGAAGTCCAAGTATGCTCCTCCATGTGATTTTAAATAAACATCTAGCGGCGCCAAATTTAAGGTGAACTGGAGAAGTAGACGCCTTTGATTTTTTTAATGTACTTCTTCACAAGTCGGCAAACTCTGTCACGGTCCACACTGCTACTGGACTCTTTAATCTGCAGACGAGAACAGAAGGCTTTGAACATTCAGTGGCTTCCGATCTTTTTACGAACTTTTTATAACCTTCGAATCGTTTACTAAAGATGACACTGAATAAACTTAATATTCGTCACCTTTAAAGGAGACAAGTACCTTCACTTCGCAAACGAGGCATTGGAGAAGCTTTCAATTTTATTTTTTTGTTCTCCAGCTTCTCAGCAATACAACCGGAATCCTCAATTGAATCTGCTTAGCTCATTACGCGCGCTCCAGCGGTCCGGATTTTGTCATCCGGATCCCGAATTTCAAATGTCAAACGCACAGGTATGCCACATTTGAATTGAACGGCATTAATTAACTGATTCAACACAATGGTTGCTTTCAAAGCAATACCGTAGAGAGATAAATAAACACGGTATTTGCAGCCCCTGGACGGCCCGCATGGAGAAAAACTGTACGGACCACGGACCACGGTAAAGAACGTGTTTCGCTCGTTGCACAACGCTTCTCTGAAGAGTAGCGTCACCTGAGCTCGCAAGATACCTGATGTAGCTTCAACAGCGCAGGATTCAGTTCGTCTTGTCCCTTCAAGAGAAGCTTTACAGGAAGGGTGCAAAGAAAACCAGTTTTCAAGCTTACCCCTCGGGCAAGCTGTGACTATGATGTACTAACCCGAAAGTCATTCCCAAGAAACTTCTCTTGCCAGTCAGGCAAGTGAAGGACCACTAACTCCAGTCTATCGGACACGACTCTCTTTGCACACTGACAGCCAATTTCTTCTACAATCGTTCTTTTTTTCTTAGAACGTCACAAGATTATGAAGTAGCCAGGAGAAAAGAATGAACAAAATTGCCGGCCTGGTCCCTTTTTCGATAGTCCCGGTAGTTACCGGTTCCGAAAAGCTGTTTTTTGTTTGTTGTGTCTACATTCACAATCAAGACATTCATAGTTTTGAAATTCAGACAATAAAAATATCCGGAAACAAAAAATGAATCCACTGATTTTTGAGCTGAAACACGCCCCACTATTCCTTACATTTAGATCTTAAAATATGGCTTCGGGTTCGTAAAGTTACCAGGACTTTTAAGAAAGGGGTCCCTGGTGGATACTGTTAATGTTTTGGTGTCCCACCTTCTAGAATGAGACCGAAGCAGGACATCATAGAAAGATCTTCCACAAACCTTTTCCACACTCTTTCGCATTATTAGTTTGTAGTCATCTTTGTTGATTTCTCCATGTTTAAAGAATGGCTTCAGTGCTAGCTTCACTTCATCAACTATTTGTTCATGTCGTTGGAGTCGCGCTATTCCCTGCAGAGACAAAAAAACAAACAAAAAAAAAAGCAATGCAAGTCATTTAGATAAGGCAGAAAAAAAGTTCAATCCACTAGTGGGAGTTAATAGGGCTTAAACTTAGAAATTTCGAGCTACAACAACAACACTCTAGACCAATCGGTGACACCTCCGCAAAGTCAAACGTGGTCCACTTGAGCAGCTGACGTTTTGAGGATGTCGGCCATTTGAAATAAACCTCCTAGAATCGTTCAGCGTCTACTCTAAGCCAATCAAAATGAAACTTAGTTCACACAGCCAATAAACTGTAGAATCAAACTAAGCTCACGTGACTTTTCCAGCGTGTATATGATAATAATTCACAATACTACTACTACTACTACTACTACTACTAATAATAATAATAATAATTAATAATAATAATAATAATGATAATAATAATTAAATTTATATAGCGCTAATTATGAATGATTCTTGTTTCCCTAAGGGCTCTGTGATTACCCTTGATGTTGACTTTTGGGCAGTCATGAATTAAGTATCCTTATAAATTCGTCTGTGCAAATGTGGTATAAAATCCTCACCTGAAAGCCATGCTCAGCTCCACTAGACATGGTGTGCCACCAAAATCAAAACTAACAATTTGACGGACTAAGCTTTTCTTTGCCCTCGCCCCTCCCTCCCCCCAAAAAGAATCCGTAATTAAAAGTCGCTCGTCAATCAGAGTTTTATTGTACAACACAAAATTATTCCCTACGATTGTTGATGCCCCTGCCTTTCTTCACCTAATGACGATAATTTATTAAGTTATTATCAAAGGTACCTAGCTGAAGTGACTGCTTCATAGACGCCATTATAGAGTCCAGTATCTCTACAGAGGCCACCCCGAGACAGCCATTGTCGAGAAAGACTAGGAAAGTTAATCCCCTATATAACCCTTACTCAAGAGGTAATCCCCCTCGAGTTATTTTACACATGGTACCCAGTTCTTCGCGGATGTTTCCACGCGTGTTACGTGGATGTTTTCGTGGTGAATGAAAATGTGTGTGAAGCTGCTTGGGGCCGTCCACGCGCGTGGATTGACTATTTAAGGGCCTTCCTGGGGTTTTCTGGAATCGGGATTGATCTAAAAATAACTTGAGTGGGATTACCTTTGGAATAAGGGCTGTAAAGTAAAGTCTGCGTCGAACGAGTGGTCCATATCGCTGGAGTTTATCTCGGTGTCTGTAACATTAGCTGACTAGGAGTATCTCTACTAGCTCCTGGATGGGATACTAGTCCATCGCAGGATCCTAACAGGCCTACAAGGGGATTAGCATCCTCTCTTACCGTTGTAGCTAGCTCTCTATAAGTAGAATGCGTGGATGGACGCGCACGCACTGTGGGACAAGAGTTAGCTGTTAGTAGGGAAGTTCACCCGCGGTTACAGCAAGTTTTCTGTTTGAGACAAATTGCTTTTTTGACCCCATACAGATGCATTGTGTGTAACATGGTCACCCGTTCCCTATTCTTACCAGTTTTCTTTGTTGCTCTCTGTCGCCATTAGTTCTTGTCGCCGTCCCGTCCTGTTTCCCTGCTGTCATTTCATGTCCACTGTAAGAACCGGATGCTGAACGCACTCGCTTGAATTCCCACGTGTTAGAGCTGTGGGCATCGATAATCCCACTTGCAATACTCTTTACCGGCGAGTTCTGCATACTGCTACCCGGAATTACACTTGACGCATTTACCGCCAGGCTTGGAACCTGAGGCGATGGCTTCACTATGGCAACTGGTAGCGAAACTCCGCGTGAACAAGTCGAAGATTTATCTGAAACGTGAATTCCTTTCCTCGGTAACGCGTTCGTGTCTACCTTGCCACTGTGTCCGGGGCGAGAGCTAGTTGAACCTTTACGATCACATGACAACTGCTGCCTCATGTTTTTCTGTTTCTCTTGCAGCATTTTTATGATCTCGATATTGCTGCGACGTTGTTCTTTTCCTTCTACCGGTTTTAAATGATCTATTAAAGGCGTTACTTTAGTCAAGCTGGATGAAGTTTTGCTGTGAGTGGGAAGGATATCGCTGGCTTTCGCTACGTGACATGCCGTCGCTGTACCCGAACTCGTTACTCTACGTGCGGTAGTACTCGCGGTAGACGTGTGACTTTGCGTGACATTCTTTGCTTGACATGTAGTCACGCTACTTGAATTGGTCACGCTGAGTCCAGCAGCAGCGCTACCACCACCACTAACAGGAGGGACACATGTTGTTGTTGAAATGGCAGCACCCGAGAGAGTCGTGTTGCTACTTATCGTCCTTATCATTGTTGCGTGACTTCTCATGACGCTACATGAATTGGTCACGCTAGGTTCAGTACTAGTTGTTGATGAATTAAAGGAATTTTTCCGCTGAACATTCTTTTGCACCATAGGTGTAACACTATTTGTATACGTAAGAGAACTTTTCGCAGTCTTTGACACCGTGACACAACTGGAATACGTAACGCTTTTGCTCGGAGAGGTAAAACGTAACGACGACACTTTTTGGTCAATCCTGCACGTTGAAGACGCTGGGAAAGTCTGTCCAACAGATTTTCTAACACCAGTATTTGAGCACTCTTTTTTTGAGCTATCATCGCAAGACATACTGTTGGCTCGTTTTGGTATCTTAAATTTCGAAATAAAGGAATTCGGGCTTGGGTCTTGTTTAATGAGAGGAGAACCAACATCAAAGCTTGGTGACGCTGGATTCGGCTCATCTTGCGATTTCGAACTCCGCTTTGGAATTCTAAAACTGGAAAGCGCAGACTTCGACGATGCAGGTATTGACGGCGAGGAAGATCTCCTTTCAGTTACAGGCGACGGAGAAAACGTTTTCTGAGGGCGACTTGTATCTGAGAGCACGCTACGCGAGTCAGCATGCATGCTAGCAGTCCTTGATAATGAAACCTTTTCAAATATATTTTCACGAAAACACATGTTATCAGAATGACGTTCGTCTTTTGAGGAGTGCATGGCGACATCAGGTTCTTTTGAGCTTTTGTCGGTTTCCTTTAAACGTTTTCCTTCAACGGCGGTTCTTTGTGTAATCTCCACATCAGAGCTAAGTTTCACTTCGTCTTCACAAGAAGCTAAGCTATCCTTGCTTGCCTTAGCATTTGAGCTTGAAGATCCTTTAGAGACCGACTGGCCAGCGCTTGTTAATAACTTACCATCACGTGCAACCTTGGTACTGGAACTGAGTAAAGAATCCAGGCCTTGAAATATGGATCCCAGGACATCTGGGTTGGCTGATTCCGAGCTGCAAACCAAGTAAACTGGGTCATGGTTTTGTCTTGCCATGTTTTGTTAGCGTACGGATACTGCTAAAAAGGTGAATAAAACTGCGACGGCCACAGATGAAAAGCAATTTTGGGTTATTTTACGTATTTTCTGGGCAGTTTCAAATCACTTATCGACTGTCCCTCGAGGAAAGCAATCGACATTATTTTCCTCGGAGCCAGCCATGGAGTGTGATAGTTTCTTACCTCCAAGCTGTAGTCTTGTCTTCCACCTCTGATGCTTCTCGAGTGTCTTCCTCTTCATCAGCGAAATCATGTAAAGCATACGCGTTCCCAAATAACGAAAAGCTCGAGCTCGCTTCGACTCTGCTAGGGAACGGCACTCTCCCTAGGGACGCGGATCGCCCGGACTCCGCAGTAGGACCCGGTGAGTTCAAACTTTCTAGTAGTCGAGCATGAACTGTTCTGCCACGCCTTACAGGTTCATAAATAAACGGGGACACTTCATCTTCCTCGGCTATGCGTCTCCTCTTGATTGGCCTAAGAGTTTTCGTTTTGCAGGATTTTCTGCCTCGTTTTGTACGTGAAGAACCCGTCGTCTTTTTACTTCGACTTGATTTCTTTCTTCGTCTCTTTTTCCGTCCTGTTGTTGTTGAGCTTGGTCGACCTCTTGTACTTGACCGCCGTCCTCCTCGGCCGCGGCCTCGACTGCTACTCTTTCCCCGTCCTCTCCCCCGTCCCCGTCCGCGTTGAGTTCTGCCTCGTCCTCGTGTAGAGGCAACGGTTCGAGCCCTTCGAGTTGTGCCTACAAGGACAGAATTATACCATCAGGTTATGCTAAACTTACATGTACCTCATTTCCAAATAAACGTACTCCGTTTCATAATTCAGGATGACCAAATATTTTCTCCCGTGAACGGACTGGTCTACAAAATTCACAAAGTTTTCCTTGAGCAATTCTTCGATCAGGAAACGTCCTGTAAAAACGTATTTTTGCACAAAATGTGTGCTAAACAAGGCTAGGTAAATTGAACAACGACATTCTAATGTTCAACTGATTCCGCTATTAGTTAAAAGAACTGGGAGTTACAGGAGAGCTATCATTACTCTAAATTCTAGGATTTCCGATAAACATGATCATACACATGTAACCAAACCTGTTCGTCCCAAATCGGAAACGCGCCTCGCAGTACTTCCTCGTGGTCTTCCACGCGTGGCCCGTACACGTGGTACATCCCTCAGACCGTCCTCTGCGTGTCCCTCTCCTGGGAGTTCCTCGGGATGTTCGTGGGACTCTAGTTGAGAGGAACAGGCAGGGCAATACCACTCATCGATGGGAACATACTCAACAGGCGGAGTCAGACATTCCATGTGAAAACTACACAGGAGGGAATCAAAAGTACGTAGTGCACAGTGGGTACAAACTTCCAAAACCGAGCCACATATATTTATTTTAAAGAAGCTATTTCTCGTCGTATTATTCCCTGTTGATTTCTATGTAACAATTAGGTTATTCTCTCTCGATATCTATCGCGTGACAGTTGACATTCACGAGATCACAGCGGCCTAGCAACTTTTCAGTACTGATGATTTTAAAGCCTGGTTTATGTAAATGTATGCACATTTTATGCTTAGTAAATAGCGTGTAGTTAGAATGTAGTGAAAACATTGCCTCACCCTTGATCACACTCATCACACAATAGCATTCTGTCTTCTCTATCATAGCCACCACACACCTGCATGATGAAACAAGAAGGATCAATAAATATCTCGCGTCCTAGAACCGCAATGCGTCCAGAGAGATAGAGATTACGGTATACCTGAACTTTTACTAGACAGCTATACTCTAGATCGTTCGGCTTGTCCGTAGTTTCATTTTGGTTTATTTCCTGTATAATGTGGTCTTAAGTCTTGTGTTAGGTAACCGGCTGTTTCTTAAATTACAACTGAGAAAAGTCTAAAAGCCATATTTAGTGCTAGAAAGTGTCGTCAAATTCCACACACCTAACGCAGCGTTAACACTACAACGAAGGAAATTGAAAACGGCGGCTTTTCGTTCCCATGATATCCCTAACTGAGTTTTCCTCAAACACAAAACCAAAATGACTGGTGATTGCTGCGTTTTTAAATTCCTCCGGCACAGTGTAGACGAAAAACATCTGATTCGCTTTAAGCGTCAAAACTCCGTTTTTAAATTCCTTCGGCGTGTAGTGTGGACGGGACTTAATTATTCGCACTTATGCTGGCGACAACAAACATAAACAAGCTAAATATACTGAACAGGGAACCAAATGAAATATAAATGAAGCAAGCAAAAAATAACGGAAAAAATAACGAAACTTACACGATTTGTGTGGCGACTACGACGACTACAACACATTGACAACAACAACTAAAAAATTAACGGCAGAAGATGCTATACAGAACAATAGAAGCAATAGATGAAGAAAATGTGCACCAAAATATGAAACGTTACGTAACCGAAAATAACTGGGAGTGACGAAACTAATTACAATAACGAATATCCACGAGAAAATTGAGAAACGGAAAACAGAGGACTAAAACGCGAAAACAAAGCAAAATTGAGGGAGGCAAGGTAGCCGAGTGGTTTAGGGCGCTGGTGTTGTAATCCGGGGGTCTCGGGTTCAAAGTCTCCACCCTGCCACTAGCAGGATTTGTTCCTCGGTAGTCCCGAGTTCAAATCCTCAGTCCTGCTTTGTAAATAGCCAACTGGTCTGCCTCTTGCCAGTTGGGATTTTTAACTATGTTACGTTATTTGAAATACTTGTTTCCTTTGTTTCAGCGGCATGCCTATAAACTAGCTAAGCTAAGCGCTTGTATACCTAAGTGCATGACCACTATATTTTTACATTACATCACATTACATTGAGGCTCCGTGGTTACGTAAAGCTCTGTTTCAAAAGTCTCCAGTTGTTCTTATTCACTCCTCTCCTGACCAGTGCGTGCACCCTCTGGTAATTCAACATTGGTTTTAATAAACTATCCCTCACCTCACTTTCCACTGCTAATTTGCTAAAGAGAAATCCGCGTTTTCTTAGTGACAATTATTGGCTGTAAATCACTACACAAACAGTGTCCAAAACTGCTCTCTGGTTTAGACTCGTCATTATAACTTGTATAATCTGAAATTATTTAGTTATTTTGACTAACTAACAGTGGTTTTCACAAACAGACAAAACTTTTGGAATTTCTTTATGGGAGAACTTTCCTCCAGATGGTCAAACCAGGCGGGCAAAATCACCCTCACAGCAGGTCAATTGCCAAGCCCTTAATGAAACCCGTAACTAACACTGCCTGCACTCATCCAATAAACACACCTCACAGTATGTAGGATCTTCCTCCACTTCATCAGCACTGACTTTTCTTTCTTCGACTGGAATCTAAAGTATAGACAGTTCAGTTCATTAACCGCTCTTATACAACTCCTGTAGTTACTTCCCTAGAGCAATCAGTTGCCATATGAAAATTTTGAGGCTTTGAAGTGGAAATTAAGGGCACAGTACAGGTTGTAAGGGCACAGTACAGGTTGAATAGGTAGCCCCTTCCTACAGGTGTTGTCCAGGATTCCCACACTAACAGACATCACATGCACAGGTTGTCACCAACACAGGGACACTGTTTACTAGGGTCTTTAATTAACTTTCTCCCCATGCACCAACATTTCCTTTACTGAAATGACAGACAGTGTCACTGTGTTGGCAGAGCTCACCCGGATGGTCACTAACTACCGCTGTCACAGTCATGTAGTTGTAAAGTAACCCCCTCTCCCCAAACCCTGGAGACTGTCTGAAGGTCGTTTACAGCCACAAAGGCAGACTCTGTTTGGAATTCTTTTTTTCAGGTGGGTGCAGAGGGCCACATGCGGGAAACAAAGCCCTGGGGTGGGAGGGAGGGTGAGCAGAAACCTGAATAGCTGAGAGACTGCGAAGGATGAGCAAAGGTTGGCTAAGAAGTGGTACATGTACATGTGTACATGTAACTGGATTCACTGAGAAGATTACTGAATTACTGGTAGGATCTCTGCAATGTCACAAGTCATTTAATTACTCAATTAACTGTTAATAATAAGGATATGCATGTCAAAGAACGTGATGATCATAATAGTTCACAAATTGAAAATTCTCAATGATTTTTTTCTCATAAGTACTAATTGCAAATTAATATTCCATGTATAGTACTTACCCTTTGTAAGACAGGCCCCTTCCTTGTAGCATGAACCAATATTTCAGTGAATGGTTTGCGTCCCACTGGGCAAGTTGTGGCATTCTGCCCAAAAAAATAATGTTGTCACTAAAAACAAATTTCATCATCCTGCAATAAAGCCATAACCTTGTGATAATTATTCCTGTCTGTCCGAAACAACAATTTAACAACACTTACTTACTTTGCAAAAAGTTTATATGACAGTACAGTACTTAAAGACATTTATTGTCCGGTTTTGAATTAACCAACATCTTTTGCCAGGCCACCTTCATGTATTATATTTTGCTGAAAACCCATGCAT
Organism: Orbicella faveolata; assembly: GCF_042242905.1. Classification (NCBI taxonomy): domain Eukaryota; kingdom Metazoa; phylum Cnidaria; class Anthozoa; order Scleractinia; family Merulinidae; genus Orbicella; species Orbicella faveolata. The sequence continues at coordinate 9,397,919 of NW_028301547.1, read as the reverse complement.
CATCACTGACAAGAGATGGTTACAGGCAGCTGACTTTGCTATAAAGTCAGCTGCCTGTAACCAAAGTGACCATTGTGTACTCCTCACCTTAGCCCACTCCTGGATGCACTCAAAACAGAACACATGTGGACAGTTGTTGGGTGTTCCAAGCAGTTGCTCCTTGAGAGACATCAAACACACAGGGCATTGGTCGCTATGGCTGGACAACATCTCATCACCAGAATCTTGTAAGCTTATGTCACCAAGTGCATCATCCACTTCATCATTTTCTTCATGTGTTGATTGCCAAGAGGTTGCAAGTAAAGGGGATTAAATTAATACCACCATGTATATTTTAAAATACAGGTAGAGCTTTTATCTTTCCACATTTGTTGACTATAAACATTGTTAAGGGTCACAAGCACTACTTAGGTTGAAACAAACTGATTAACAAGGATAGAAAATCTACAAAATTTTCCACAAAGTTGTTGTTTGTTATTATGAAAATGTAAATTATCTATTACACCAGCTTCAGTGGCAGATCCATACCTTGAGCTAAGGGTGGGGGGAGGGGGGGGGGTGGGGTGTTGCTTGCCCTGCCAGCTTTTCTCCCTTCTGCAAGTTTTGGTTTGTAAACCAAAAATAAGGGGGGACTGCCCCCCCCCCAGGCCCCTCCCCTAGATCCACCATTGAGCTTCACAATTAGTTCAAATGATTTATTTAATTTATTTCCTCACTACTGGCACCTGGAAATTTCTGCTTGCAGCCTCAAGCTACCTAGGTTAAATCCATGCAGTACAAGAATCCTGCATAACAGAGCCCACCTACGTTTTAGACATTTCCCCAAGCTCATCTAAGCGTATTGGTCATGAATTTAACAATAGTTACATATACACTGACATACTTTTATTTGAACATAAATACAACGTTTACCTTCATTTCCTTCATCCTCTTCTTCAGCAGATTCATAATCATCATCGTCATAATCATCGTCGTCCTCCTCCTCATCATCCTCATCACCACTCACATTGTCTTCACTATCACTGTTGTCATCAAATGCCACTGAAGCTCTTCTTTTCTTTGTCCATATTTTATAGCTCGCCTTTTCTTCTGGACTAACAACAAAACCTTCAAAATCCTCCCCATCACTGCTATCACTGTCAAGAAAAGCTGCCATTCTGTATTAATAATGAAGACAGAGAGAGCAAATTTCAAGATCTTTCCTTGCTGATTCCACTGTCATGTAACAAATAATTATCAGGAGGAAAGGAAATACGTGCACATGTAAGCATACCATGAAAATGTCACTGTTAGTACATGTACTTCTAAATGGTGTTTTTCTACCTAAGGAAACTATAATTTGGGATTTTCTTTAATTTGAAACAAACAAAGCTCCTTAGTTTGCAGATTGGTGGATAGTTACAGGAAGCTGATATGGCAGTGTGGAACAGTGCCCATAGCAACCTATCAACAGCAGTTACCAAACAACTGTTAACACTTTCAGTGATGTAACTCCCTGAAAACCAGGAAGTGATTTTAATTGACCTACATTTGCAAAAACATCTGCATAATATTTGTGGTAATAGATGTCCAACAGTAGCAATTAAATAATGAAAGAATGAGAGATGCGAATACAGCCATAACACTACTGGAAAAATGACCTGCAAAAATTTCAGGCTCTGAATGGGATTCGAACCCACGACCTTTGCATTACCGGTGCAATGCTCTAGCAACTGAGCTATCAAAGCCACATGAGAGCGGTCGTGTGTAGGTTTGGCCCTATGTGTTCAGTGGACGTAATACTCAGCTCAAGTATATGAATTCCGTGGTAATAGATGTCCAACAGTAGCAATTAAATAATGAAAGAATGAGAGATGCGAATGCAGCCATAAACACTACTGGAAAAATGACCTGAAAAAATTTTCCTGTTCAGAGCCTGAGTTTTTTTCAGGTCATTTTTCCAGTACTGTTATGGCTGCATTCGCATCTCTCCATTCTTTCATAATATTTGTGGCTTTGAAGAGTGAAATTAAATTGTTTCAAGTGGTCAAGAGTATATTTGGGGTGATCTTTCTCTTACAAACTGAATGGCCACTACAGAAACCTGTTTTGCAACCTGCATGAGTAAAGCAAAGGCAAAACAATGTCACTGGCCAAACTTGGTTTAGATGTCTCTCTCACAATTAAGTGACTAACAGACATGACAAAACTCTGCCAACATTGAAGAGTAAGAGAACATAATCATATATAATTATACATAATAAATATCAAAGAACCTGTTGTTTGAATTGTCTGTACACAATAACCAGGGAAGGAGAGGAGGGAAAACTAAAGCGAACGAACTAAATCTGCAAATGTTGCTTGAGGTTCAGCAATGCTAAAATGTGATTTAACTCTGCCAGGAGTAGACTATATCACTTGCTATCCTAAAATTATGCTAAGAAATAGTACAGACCATACAAAGTAGTGATGTTGCAAGTATCACAAGGTTGATGCAACGAAACTCATGCTCAAAACTATTACTAACTTGCTGTACAAATCCTGCACCGCAAACCAGAGCTACAGTTTTATAATTTAGAACTGCACCAGTCTGATAAACCAATGCGTACCAACTGCTGTGCTCCATGACTAATGGACTCAAAATAAGTTAGCAGTGCCATATTATCAAAACTTGTAGCATAAGATTTATACATGCATATGACCTGATGTTTGGAACATGTGCATGTATGAACTGGTACTGCTGTGCTATAGTTACATAAAATTTTAAAAAAATGCCAGATATAAACACTTCACTGACTCCAGACATCATCTGAAAGCCACACACTTCTTTATAACATGTAAATGACATGATTAAAACAAATTAACATATACATAGTTTCAACTCTCTCTACAGTTAGGCACTCTACTTTCAACTGACAAAGCAGTTGAGGCAGTAAAATCAAACGGAATGGTCACATGTTTTCTGCACGGAACATAAGGTTAAGCTCACTCATAAGACAAAGTATGTGTTGTATCCTATTACCATTCCATCCAGTGCGAATTAATGCTATCTATCTTTTCCCATCTAAAACTACAGCTGAGTTTCACAAACCAAAAAAATACACAGCTTAATAAAACCCATTTAATAATGTCTAAATAATATTAACACGCAGGAACTTATAACACAAACAAAGTGACTGCATTCCACATGCGGGCATGTGGAACTCAAGTAGTATGCCTTTTATATTGTCTTTATTGCGTCGAACATCAATGACTTTATCGACATCAAACACCTAATAACACAGAAAGACGACGGTTTTAAAGTTACCTCATCACACAATGTTTGGAAACCCTCTCAGCGGACTCATTTCAGATGAACACACCATGTTCTGTCACGACGAAGCCACACAGGCACGACCGGCCGCCATTTTCTTTAGCCACGTAATTTTTCGATTGCAACCGCTGAACAGATAAACAGGAAGTGTGCGGTAGAGTGGCGGTTAAGTTTGACTAGTTTGGTGGGGAGGCGGAAATCTTCTTTCTTTTGCGGAATTATTTCAGACCAAAGGCCAGACGAGGCCTGATATCTTGTGACGGGGAAAACTTTTTCTCTCTACAGTAACTCCTCTACTCCTTTTTTTTTTAATATGGGCAATCAAGAGACGGATCGGAACTTACTGCCCGGATAGAGGGGGGGGGGGGGGGAGTGTGCGGGAGGGAGGGGACGAGGACACATGCATGCTCGGGTCCTCACTTGCGACACAAGCGTAAGTAAAGCATAAGAAGCTTATGCGCTAGTGGGGACGGCTGTAACATAAGCATAATAAGAACGCCAGGATTTGATATTCTTATGGTTATGCTTATGCTTAGTTCGGGCGGCCGTTCCAGAAGCCTATAAGCTTCTTTAATGCTTATGTTTGCGTCGCAAGAGGAGGTGTAAATCAAATATTTTGGTGTTACTTGGGGCATTCATGACGAAACAACACTATATTTTAGCTATTAAACTATTTCTAGGTTCGATTTCTGCCGCTATCGAATCTAGTCTACTACCCTAGGCCTCTATCCTGAACAACGGCTGGTAATCAAGCCTATACCATTCATCCGGGTCCGGAAACTGAAAGACAATAAATAAGCAAATAACAAAATTCGCTTTGACTTGTAGCTTTCCAAAGGAGATTCGGACGCTCGCATTTAGAGGTCGTAAAAAATTCGGCAATTCATTTTATCTCAAAATTCCTTTTCATTAGACTCTCATTTGGACTAACTGTCCCTAATCCGTTTAGTTGGGACCCAGTGCCAGCAGTGTTGCAGGCCTCGCCCTGTTGTACTCGAGAAATTGGATGACTTCAGTGCAGTTGCAAATAGACCAATTTCGATATATTAAAATTCCGCTTAAAACAATAGACTTCAATACGAGGCTCTGGGGAATAACAAGAGTTTGTGGGGTTTATTTCCCAGAGCCTCGTGCTGAGGACTATTGTTAGGCTGAATTAAATTGGTCTATCAGGCCATTTCTGAGTTGCCTCTTGCCTGTGTCAAAACGAGTCTTCATTCCAAACCATTCATATGAATAATCATTTTCATGCAAATCAAGAAAGGTTTTGTACGAAGAATCGTTTTGAAACGGAGGCAAAAGGTAACGGCCTTTTGTGGATGGCAACCTAACCATCAACCATCCTAGAGGCAAACAGGCTTTGTGAATTTTGTTGGTAAATCTGCATTTAGTGTCTGAGTGGGAATTTTCAAAGGACGTTTGCTGGGGACAAATTTCTCACTGTCTAAATGTAGCTCAGAAATGAAATCACTTTTAAGAGCCTCATCTTGCAGTGTCTTGTGGGACTGTTACAAGATAAGCAGCCATATTTTGTCCCCGGTAACAGGGAGACGCCCAAAATATTTCCTTGCCCCTTAAGTGGTGAATTTTCTTCAACTTGTAAATAGAAAAGGTTTTCATAAGCTACTACAATTATAAACTGGCAATTTATAATAAAGTAATCAGGTAAATCTGAGTGGTTGAATGGAACTTGCGAACAAAAATGGTGAGACCACATTTGATCAACAGGAAAATCTGCTTTTTAATGTACAGTGCAATCTAAGCACTTTCTACATACTGTAGCTGAGTGAGTAGCCTGGTATAAAATAATGCACTAAGATGTATTTGAATTGAGTAGTAGCTTAAAACCATGGGATTCGCAACAGGACCCATCACTGGAAAACTTTTCAACAACAAATGGGAAACTGACAAACAGCTTACAGAGTTTAAATTTTATACCACAAAAAATACTTTCAGGTAACCAACAACTGAAAAAGCAAACAGACAAACAAACAAACAAACAAACAAAACAAAAGCAAAAAAAAAAAAAAAAAAAAAAAACGATATTTTTTCCCATTAGTCAGTCACAATAATAATAATAATAATAATAATAATAGTAATAATAAGATTGATAACAGCGACAAATCCAACTGTCGAGTAAGTAGAGTTTGCATGTTGTGGAAAAGCGCAGTAAATTGAAGTTTTGATTACTAAAGATAAACTTTTGTTAACAAAACATTATTGCCACTTAAAGTAGTCCAGCCACAAACTTGAATGACTCCTATGTTAAAACCATTGTGGAAAACAAATCTGATTAATTGAAGAAAAAACAAGTCTACTGTAGGATAAAATTAGTGTTCTTAAACAAAAGAAATACAGTGGAAAACATTATCCAGTAGACCAGCAAGTCACTAGATCCCTTGCAAAATACATTGTAATGCACAGTTTTGCATTGTGTGCTTCCAGAGAATATCTATACCTCCACCAAGGATGGTTATTTGGTTTATACCCTCCCCCTCCCCCGTGGAATTTTTACTTTACCTTTACACTTTCCCTTTAAAAATCTGGCTATTGAGACCCCACCCCCCTCCTCCCTCAGAATTTCTCATGACCACCATTGGTGTAGGTATGGATATTTTCTGGACATGCACAGTGTAGGTATCTATAAACTAGTATTTCTTTTTCAAATAACTGCTTATCGCAAGTACAGTTCTCAAGAAAAACGCTTTCTTTTCCAAGACCTATTTTTTGTTTGTTTTACACCACTTGCTGCTAGGCTATAGTTCCTACTTTACTCAGATTACAAAAGGAGAGTGAAGCACATAAGGACTATATATACCGTCAAGGTCAGTTACCTATATACAAGTTGTACAACTTCTTTTACATACTGTAAGAAACATTATTAACAACTCTATGTTGAAAGTGGTTTATGTCCATAACAATATGGACAAAATTATTGAAAATTCATGCCATAACCTAAATTCTCAGCTTCACTTCTTTGTTATGATGAGTACTTTAGGTTACACAGTTTACTAAATGAGCAACCCAGGTAATAATATTAGTTATTATGACCTCTCACTTAATTCAAACTAAAAACAAAGACAGCAGCACAGGATTGTTGCAATAAAGTCAGCATCATTTTGAACATAGTGGTATCGATTTTCTCAATTAAAGTGGCAAACTGGCCAACAGGCAACTATATCACCAGTCAGACTTTTTTGCCTCATTGTTCCTGGATACATTATTTTACTGTGACTCACTGTCTCCATCAGCACTAGCAAAAAGCAAATAACTAATAAAATATTCTTGAGGGCAGCATTTGTAACATAATAACTTGTCATTCAAACATGAATTTGGTTTACCTCACCACCTTCACTGTCCCAAGCCTGCAAACAGGTTCCCAGCAAGGACGGAAAAAACCTTCGGTGAGCGAAGCGAGTGGGAGTCCACGAGGGAAGCAAATGGGAGTGCAGACCGCTCTCGGCTCATCCCGCTTGCCCTAGACCACACTTGGCTAGCTCATACAAAACCTAACCAGGAGCCTGTTCGCAGGCTACAGTGTCCCTTGACTATCTCCATTTCTACATTTTTCCCAAACCTCAAGGATTTTGCAGGTAGCAGTCAGAAACTCTAGATGTAGGTTCATGAATATTACAGTATGAATGGTAAATGCCAAAGAATCATCTTTCCTGTGATAAATTCCTTAAAACGACTGGACAATAAAATGGACTGTAAGGGCAGTGTACTAATCAGGAAGAATGGGATCGTTCACCCTTGATTTTAGCCACATACTTCTTCACTAGGGATCTGATTCTCTCTGGGTCAATGGAACTGTTGGAGTTGGTCACCTGAGTAAAAAGGAGTGGAAATATTACTGAAAAATAATACACAATTTAGTTGGAATACAATTAAATTACACAGAAAGCACAATAAATTATTAACATGGGTTATTGGCCAAGCATGAGGTCAAGATGGCTGAATATTGGCTAAGTTCTGTTTTTACATATTTATGGACTGCAATAGAGTGGACCATAAATGTACAAATTAAAAAAAAAAAAAGAAAAACCTTGCCCAAACAAAAACCTTGAAAACTGGTTTTCTTCGCACCCTGCTCGGGGGGTGAGATTGGAATAATTTGACAAGGCCACACGGCATTTGCTAGAAGCAGGACATTGAACCAAATCTTACAGTTCCAAGTATCTATGGGACGGCCACATGTATAGTACAAGGGTTAGTGTACAATTTACATATGGATGCCTGCGACAAACCTGTGGAACTGCCCTTCTGAGGATACTCTTGTATTCCTCTTTGTCGATATCCCTGTGTTTGTAGTATGCTTTTAGAACATGTTTCACTTCTTCTTCAACTCGAGCTTGGCGATGAAGCTTGTCAATAAGTTCCTACAAGAACACAACCATGACAATGGACACAAATTAGAAATAAAAAGGAAACATTCCTCTACATGTACTGCGATAACAGAATAATAATAAAATGTAATGCTTCACTCAGGATCAGGGAAATTATATATTGGATTTTTCTACACTTGTCAGTTGGCAACTAGTTATCTATAAAACCAAGAAGTCGTCTACTTGCCCAGGTCAAATTTGACTTTCCATGTTGAGTAGTAAATTATACTAGAACTACATTTTGACCAGTATACTGATTGGAAGCCTCACCCTTTCTTTATCTTACCAACATACTGTACACTGTAGTCACATGTTTTCATTACACATGCAAGCAAAAAAACAAATGACATGGAAAAAATAATAATACAAAAAAAAATCGAAAAATTAAAAAAAAATAAAATAAAAACAAGAAAAGTTGCTTCCTAAAATACCGACATGTCCACTGGGTGAGTAAGTTGTGCCACTGACAATGATGGCATCAAAACAAATGGCTGCTCTTTGCTGAACATATGGCCCTTTCTTTGATGAAAAAAGGTTACCATTATAGCAACAGTAACCCGTTATATTTGCTTTGTGGGCTTATAACTCGAAAACAAGTGGATTGAATAAATGATAAAAATGAAAACTAAAGAAAAACAAAAACTAATAACCAAAACAAAACAAAAAGAAAAAAAAATTAAGGTGGCTCTAAATGCACTCCAATTTATTTTTAACTTGAAAAAAGTTGAATCTTCATAAGCCCTTGAAGCTGAAATATAAAGGGTTAGACGTAAACCATTGCTACCTGTATGGTGACTTGTCTAGAAAATGACTATAATTTAAATTATAACTTGTCCTCCAATGACTATCAACTGAAAAAAGAGTTGCACTATCAATTTATCAAAAATAGAATTGCTGTCTATATACATGTTGGAAACTGTTGCAAACCACCTTACATGTTGTTGGAACACACACGGACCATCCTACAGTTTAAGTAAACCAACTACTACTAATTCATATCTTTACCAGGAAGAATTCTTGAGTTTCAATTATGACAAGTTCATTTTAAATAATGGAGAAGTTTTCATCAGTCATTTCATCAAAAAAGAGATTAAGAATAAGTTGCTTAATTAATCTTACCTGTACTTTAGTCTTCTCTCTTTGTCGTTCTTTTTGTCTCCTTCTCCTTTCTTTAGGATCAGTTATGTTGTTCAAATCCTCGTCATAGTCTTCAGTAATAATTAAACCAGATTCAGGTTCATAAGGCTCCTCAAACAAGGACTGCTTATTAATCACAGGTTCCACAAACTTTTCTTTGGGCTTTTCTTGCTTGGTTTTTTTGACACTGCTTTGATTCTGCTGCTGCTGTTTCCAGAATTCTTCATTCAATCTGTCAATGATGTCCCCTTCTGGCGATGACATTTCCATGTCCATGGGACTTACAACTAAATTAAAGTTGTTTCTTCCTTCTTCTTTCCTTGTTACAAATGGCTCGAATTTACCTTTCTCAATGTCTTTTTTACCAGAATAAAGTTTTTGGAGTGTTCCAGGTGTTGGAAGAAGGCCCTGAGAACCTTTAGGGATGTTACCACTCGTAACAGCAGCTAGATTTCTAAAGCCTGTCCATGGCCGGCCATCGAAAGTAGGAGTGGGTAAGAGGCCCATCTGGGTTGGAGGGGATCCTAAAAGTCCCAATTGAGATGTTGCTGTGGTGTTAGGATGTTCCCGATCTCCACTTACTGGGGGAGGGGCAGGTGGGGCTTCATCCAAGAAAGGAATAGTTTCAAGCTTAGAGGACAAAAATGTCAATTTATCAGATTCCTCCAATGTCTGAGCTGAGGCTGCACTGTCATTTGTCATTTGGACATGATTTGTTTTATTTGTATCAACAGACGTAGTTTTTTCTACTACATTGTGTACCAACACAGAATTGTTATCTTTTGAATCTGCAGGTTTTGATATATTCAGTTTGTCCTTCACAACAGAATCCTCAGGTTTGGACTGCACGTCAGAGAACCCAGACTGCTGAGTTTCCATTTCTTGTGGCACATCATTTTCCTTACAAACTTTGTCTTGTTGGTTCCCATTCAGGGTTTCTTCTTTAGTTTCTTTCTTCTCTTCACCTTTAAGTGGTTCCTTCCTCTTATTTTTAATGCTGCAGTGACAATAATGAAACCTTATTATAGTCAGAACGTTTCTTAGGAAATATCTGTTATCAAAATGGAAGCTGAATAAAATACATGTACATGTATCCTAAACACATCGTTATAATTTTGTGATATTGTGAGGACAAAATAATCACAATGAAAAAGAAAACTACATGTAGTGAGTTCCTCAAATTAATTTTTCTTATAGAGTCAGCCAGCTCTGTAATATTTGAGCTTCATATTGACATCTTTACAATAAACAAAAACCACATTATTAAACAATGATTAATTATTATTAATGATTAATTATTATTATACAGACTGATGGTTCAACAAGTTTTGACACTGGTAAAGCACTTCAGATTAATTACTCTTCACTTGTACGTACTATGAATAACACTCATCACTCATTTCATGTTACAACCTCAGTTCATACACCCATTATGTTTAAACCATTCGATAGATCTATAACATTAATTTCTCCATGAAAAATTAGTTATTTTGTAGACATGTATAGAACAAACACACTTACCGTATTTACTCAAACAAGCGCTGTGGCACTTACTAAATTTTAGCGTCTCAAGTGCGGCGCTTATTTGAGGGAGGCGCTTATTCGAGGGCGACATTTATTTGAAATAAAAATAAATGAGATAAAGAAGTTATTTTATTGTAATTCAAAGGCACATTTTCAATCTGTGAGAAATTTAACAGTAACAGGCAGAAGCATCTTTGTTATTGTCACCATCCATCCCTTTGTGCAATTTTCAATTGGTGTCTTCAGTCATCTTTGAGAATTTTAAACAGAAAAATCAATAGAGGAGCAGTGAAATATACCCATTTTGAACTGAAGGACGTCACTTTAGGTGAAAATAAATTTCCAATGCTGTGTTAGACTTGCTTTGTAATAGAGTTTTAGTTACAGCTAACTCCTAGATAAGCACCACATCTAGGCTGCAACGCTTATTAACTTTTTTATCCCAAATGCAGCGCTTATTTGAGTAAATATGGTTTACATGTATGCAAACTGTCATCGTCGTTGTTGTCAACATCGTCACTGACATTACTATCATCAAACAACATGGTGATAGAGTGATCCAAATACACCATTCATGTATGCTATAAACAGAGACTTTGAACAATGTCTTGTAATGTCGGATATTAGAGAAATAAATAAATACAGGTCTGATGTTTGCCCCTGACAAAAGGAAAAAAAGAAGTAAAATCCGAGAAAAATTGAGATGTCAAGACCCCTGTCTGAAAAGGACTGAGAATTTAGACTGATTTTGGACTCCAAGACACAAAGAAACACTAAAAGGAGACTCTGGGACTTATCACAAAGGTTCCAAGATTTCAAAATTGGATCAAAAGGTTTTGACAACCCAAAGTGTCTAGTACAGTATTGTGCAAAAGTAACGAGAGCGAAATGTGTGAATTTCGTTCTTTGTCTCCGCAAACTTTCAAAGAAAATTCACCCGAAAATTCAAGGGTCTTTTCGCAATGTCTTGAGTATTATTTCTTTAAAACAAAGGACGAAAATTACAATCCACCACCCCTAACAAATTTAATGCAGCCTAAAATAATTGAAATTGCTCACATTTATCTCAATTATTATTCTCTTCAATTATCTTGAATTTAATTGTTCGAAAACAATTACTAACATACTGATCGTCAATCATTTCACATTAGGTGAGTAAAGACAGTGCAGATATCTCATTCGGCTAGCCTGCAGAACAGGCAGACTAGCAGGGCATAGAGTGAAATACAATACATGAGCATGGTGCGCGACCACTTGCACAAAGCACGAGTGGAAAAAAATCCACCTGTAGTCACACCATTGTTTATGCTCTACCACCCCCTTAAAATGATTAGCATGAAAGAATGAGTGAAAACAAAGCAATTCAATTTATTGGCCCAAAAAAATGAAACCATGCAAGCTCTGACCTTGACAGTTCCACAGCTCTACTCTCCTTTTAAAAAAGTCCTCCTGGTAACATAACAACTTTAAGTTCCCTTCAGAAACAAGTGAGGAGCAATATGAAAGGTCGAGAGGCTGGAATTTATAAGAGAACAGCAAATGTACAAATGCCACTAGCTGTAGGAGTCTGTGTAGGCCTGTCACCCCAATTTAACCCATTTTGCTTTTTCTTGTGTCTGACATCACATGGCTTAAAGCAACTAATCGGCAAAAACTATTTGCCAGGCAAACAGTTGGAAGAGCATAAACAATGGTGTGACTACAGGCAGATTTTTTTCGACTTGTGCTTCGTGCTTGTGGTCACGCTCCGCGCTTGTGTATCACGCTATGCACTCGTGTATCCCACTTTGTGCTCATGTACATGTATCACGCTTCCCAGTCTGCTCCACCAATCCGCCTGTTCAGCAGGCTACATTCAGCAAGCTTACAATGTAACTGAAACCTTACCTTTCTTCATGAGTTGTTCTTTTAAAGTCTGGAGTCTTTGGATCTGACAGATCTTTTCCAAAAAGAACGTCCTCTACACTCTTGTCAGCTCCTTCTCTGGGTGACAAACGTTCAGTGAAAACAAAATCAAATTCATCTTCCCAGGCTTTAAATGGGCTGCAAGAAGGAGAACGTTGTTTCTCCAAATCTTCCAACTTCGGTGCCACACTGTATAATGATTCTTTCTGTTTTTCCATTGCTGGTGATTTTTCTATTACAGGTACGTGTTGTGGCGACTTTTCCATTGCTGGTGACTTTTCCATTGCTGGTGACTTTTCAATTGCTGGCGACTTTTCCACTGCTGGCATCGTTTCCTTCACTGGTGATGTTTGCACTGCAACCTTGTCTTCAAATGAAAGATCTTCTGGTTTGTTTGTCTTAGACAGAGGGATGTTTGTGAAGTGTCCAGAGTCCAAGCTATCTGAAGCTGACGAGGTACGATGAGATGATTTTCTTGTTGGTGAGGGGCTGCCTTTGTGTTCCCTTTTGTCTGGAGATCTGACCTTTTTGGTTGATGACTTTTTATTAGGCGATCTCCTGTTTTTCTCAGAAGGAACTTTTCTTTTCATTACTGGTGAAGGGGAACGTCTCTTTGGTGATCTACCTCTTCTGTGTTCAGAAGAGGGATCTCTTTCTTTATGAGGTGATATGCTTCTTGAAAACTTCCTCTTTCTTGATGATGATGAATCTCTTCTAGATGAGGTGGTTTTAGAGGTGGACGAGCGGCTTACTTTCCTCTTATTTGATGGGGAGATGCTTCTGTTCCGAGACCTACTCCTGGATCGGTAAGATTTTGAATGTTTATTTCTTTTTGAACTTGATCGTTTCTTACTAGATGAACGACTTCTTGACCTCCTTGATTTCTCTCTGTTATATTTTGACTTTTTCCTTTTTTCTTGTGATCGACTTCTACTACGATGACGGCGATGCCCTGAACCTCTGTCTGTGCTTTTACTCTTAGACCGCTTTTGAGACTTCTGTTTAACCGATTTCAGATTGATTTTAACTGAACTTTCCTGGCTTCTACTCCTACTTCTACTTCGGCTTTTAGTTCTGTTCTGTTTTCTTTCTTTCTTTTCCTTGTCATCTACTAAACAAAAATGAATTAAAAAATAATAAGGTTCATCATGCTGACAGTAAGAAGATTTTGTGTAGCCTTGCATCACCATTCTGTACACTAGCCTTTAAGGACCCAGTAACCAATTTAGGTGCATGTTCGCGTGCATTGCTAAGGAGATGAAATTTCACTTCTGGCTGCTTACATCAGCCTGAGGGCGGAAAATAGAAACAACTCAATAACTTGCAAATTCGCTTACATTTTAGATGTTTTTCTTTGTGTTTCACAAAATGCAAAGTAAAAAAGGTACAAGCAAAGGCAAAATGAGAAAAAGACAGAAAAACAAGCGGTACAGAAAGAGAAAAACTAACTCCTCGTGGCTTTGTTTGATCTTACCAAAGTGCACTGGTAGTGTTAATTGCACATGCGTTGATAGGGTAACTTCCAATATATATCGGGCACACTTCCAGTTTCTTTAAATGCTAAAGGAAACACGGTTTTTCGTTAAATCCAGCCTTTTTCACAGATTTTGTTTAAAGCCAACGTTGGAAAGATAGCTATGCATTCCTTTTTCAAAATCATGTTTTTTTTTTCAGAAAATTACGAATTTTTTTAATAATTATTTTGAAATTCTCTCAAAATCTGACTTTTTTAAAGTGAAACAAAATCTATGCATAGTGTAGTGAGGATTTAAACTAAAATATTAAATCAATGAAAAAATCCCGATAAAGTAATTTGCCTGGGAGCCTTGGCATTTTTTCAGTATTAGTCACATGACCATGGGCATGGCCTGATGATGTCATCACTGGTGTTACTGATCATGAAAAAGTTAAAACACATGAAATAACTCTGAACTAACTAAAAATGATGAGGTTATATGAGAATAAATTTTCGTTAGCAATGGCTCGAAAGGATTGGTTAATGAACCCTTAAGCATACAGGGTGAAGGGTTTTTGGCACTGTGGAGAGTGAAAAAAAAAAACAAACACACAAACAAACAAACAAACAAACAAAAGAAAAAGGAAAAAACAGGGCAGGTCAACCTAGGTCTGATTGCCCAGGGCAAGTAAATTTTGCTCTTGGGCAAGTAAAAATGGAAGTTTGGTGGTCCTGTTTGGTGGTCCAACTAGATTCAGTAGTCTCCTTAGTGATAAATTCCAATAAAAAAACAATGTGCAGTTCCAGAAAATATCCATACTCCCCCCACAGAGGGGATTGGAATTTCCTCGGGGGGGGGGGGGGGGGGGTTCTGAAAGACCAAAAAATTTAAAGAAATGTATGAAGCTTAACTGGAATTTCCAGAGGGGATGTTAGAGAAAATCCCTTCCGTGAGAGAGGTATGATACTTCCTGGAACTACGCAATGTCAAAACTTAAGACTGCAAGATGAGCAAAACAATGGTTTGAATGCATGGATTAATTTTAAAATCCAAGGGAGCTTTGTTTGGGTTCTTCCTCCAATTGCCATATTTGCCACCATATTGGATGTTGCGTACAACAGAAGTTTTACACTACTAAAAAAGCACATGGTAGATTCAAAATTAAACATTCTGCCTTTCTTTTTGTCATTGTCCAATTCAAGTAAACAGCCAAAGGAGCGAAGTGAATCAGCAGACCACTGGTAAAACCCCAAGGGCTCTTTTAAGAGAAAACCTAAAAAGTTCAACTTTTCACAGTTATAGCACTTTTTCAAGGACTCTTCAAAGCCTGTACAAGCTATATTCTTTCAAAACAACATTATTTATACATATCAGTATGTATGACTACAGTATGTACTCACCACAGTAACATTCTAAACTAAATTGGGTAGTATCATTTAAGAGTAAATGAAGCATTGACTGTTCACTTTACTAAGGTACTTACCTTTACTTTCAGATGGGTCTTTCTTTTCAACTACTTGTTTCTGTTTTTTACGTTTCTTCTTCTTTTTCTTCCTATCCTTCTTTTTGCTCTTGTCCTTTCTATCTTCTTTTCGTTTCTTGGAGTCTTTTTTGCCGTCAGATGACCTGTCACTATCACTGGAATCAGATGCAGAAAGTTGACCCTCTTCCTTGATTTTCTCCACTTTGGCTAGACTGTCATCTAGCATTGCATGAATATCAAAGTCATTGAAATCGTCTTCTTTCTCTTCAGTAAGAGAAATTTTGTCATCAGAGAGACACGTCTCCCTGGAAACCTCGCCACCACTAGTTTCAAGCTTGTTGGAATTTTCATTAGACGCATTCACTTCTTTTCTTATGGCATGTTCAGTACTAGAATTTTTAACAGCTGAGATGTCTACTGCTTTCTTAGTTTTTTTAACAGGCTTTTTCACTTTGGCTATGAGTGAGTTCCGTATCTCTTCCTCAGTGTCATTTCCACTGTCGGCATATTCCCCAAGGAGTGACAATCCAGGCTTAGGTTTGGTTTTGTCTGCAAAAGCACCATTACCTTTTACACCAGTAACATTGTCAGATCCAGAATCCACAATATTTTCTTCGTACAAGTCCATAAATATGCTTTTACTTGAGCTGCTAGGGAGCTGGTTGGTGTCTTCAGATGTTGAACTGACCTCAGAAAAATTCACTTCACCTTTCAGTGTGCTTTCGTTCTTTGTAACAGAACTAGTGGTGCTGACACCTTCAATTTCTTCATCAGTGTATAATGACAGCACAGATTCCTTCTTACTAGAGCTCTCCTTTTGCATATTTCCTCTGGGTAATTCAAATTATCAGACCTGCATTTATAATAATAGAAATACATCTTCATTTGTTTAAAACTGGAATAAAAATGCTTCTCATATGAACTGGATAGTCCCCTCTCTGAAAAGATAGATAAGCATATACGTAATGCAAAAAGCTACATTTTCTTTTACAGTATGAATTCCACAACAAAGTGTAGAGAAAAGATGACAAAGGATCCTTAAAGAACAATAATTTGGTCTTGGTGACAAGTGGCAGCTTGGAAAAGTGGGTAATTTTCACATTTGGTGATCCTGTAGCACAGCAACACTCCATTTCACACACACAAAAAAAATGCTCCCAAACACAGAAACAATAGATGGACTTGTTGGTATTGTTCACATGCCATGTTTTCAAATGTTTAGAAGGAAATGTAATAAGGTTTTGAGTGTGTCTGTAATAAAAAAAAAGGGCAAGGCCATGTCTTGAGTTAGCTTTTTGGATACAAATATCCGTCTAGTTTTGGAAATCTCCGACTCAATCAAGTCACATGTACACTTGGTACTGCAAGCAGACAATTAATGATTTCTTTTCATTAGCTAACTTGAATACGACAAGAAGAAAAGAGGACAAGGATCAAAACACTAGACTTATTTATAAAAGAGCCTAATGGAGTAGCTGACTTGAATTGACTATCACATCGCAATCTGCACGTTTGATAAGCCGACAGTGACATAAAAAGACAAAACAATAAAAAAAATTCTAGCGATTTACGGCGTCACTGTTTACATGTATGCTTAAACTATCTAAACTCGCTTCGGATCGATCCACGCACAGTGTAAAGCTTACGAACAGCTTCTAAAGCGTGGCCACGATTGAGTGAAAGTCTATCTACCTCTTAGGAATTTGACACTCCAATAAAAGTCTTTGTTTGTCTGTAAAGTGTAACTCTCAAGCTAATGACTTACCGTTTTCGCTGGTTAACACAATGGTCGAGGGACTATTCCGAAAAAAACTTTTCCAGTTCAAGCTGACTACAGTCGCCATGTTAGACATGAAAACATCCCAGCATGCAGTTGAAAGAGTTCAAGCCTGCTGCATAACTAAAACCCTGATCAGCGGATTGCCTCTCGGATTTTACCTAAGTACTTCATGTATCCCTTATTGTAGTGTATTTAAATATTCTCTACTATACCACTGCATTCCCCTGTATTCCCCTGAATTCCCCTGAATTCCCCTGTATTCCCTTGTATTCTGTACTATTCCCCTGTATTCTGCTGTATTTTTAGTTCCCTTGTATCCTGTGTATTCCCTTTTAGAAAGAAACTGACAGACTACGCGAGCTCTGACTGGTCAAAAACCTATAGTTTATTGTATCAGTAAACACATCGTTTCCGATACGCAGCACTATGTGAGAACTAGAGAAATCAAAACATTAGCCAAAATATATTAAAGCTTTACATATATTTTCGGCCTTCACTGGCTGAGATATCCATAATACGACTAGAAATTTGCAAGAAAAACAAGACCAGAATTTGGAAGGGATATAAGTCACAACTGCATAACTAGTCCTCAGTTGTGCAGCCAGGCTTATCCATCTCTCAAAAAAAAAAAAAAAAAAAAAAAAAAAAAATGACCACTTTACCTCGTTGCTCAAGAATTTTCATTGGCTTCCGGTAGAAAAAAAACTCATCTTCAAAATTAGACTCATTACCTTTAAGACTCTTCAAGCCCTACAACCCCGCTGGAACACTTAGATCGACCACTCAGAATATTCTTTACAAGCCAAGGCTACGGGGGCCGTTCATTTACGGTTTCGGCTCCAACTGTGAAGAACGTACTTCCAAAAGATATTAAAGACTTGTCTTCTACGAACATTTTTAAAAGTAAACTGAAAACGTGGCTTTTTAAACAAGCATATTGAAGTTGAAATTTTGAATTATATATATTTTTTAATTTTAATGTTTTTCGACATTTTCTTAATTTATTTATAGTAGGTATTTGTTAATAGATTCAATTTCTTGTAAAGAGCTATTGAACCATTTGGAAATGGCGCTATAAAAATTTTATTATTATTATTATTATTATTATTATTATTATTATCATTTTCATCATCATCATCATCATTATTATCATTATATTTATTAATGTCGTCTTTGTCTTTTCGCGTGTCACGTATGGATGTTAAACATTTTCAAAAGCCTTTTTTGTCCGAGGCATTTTCCTCTAACTTAGTGATTTTGGAGTTGAAGTGCTTAGTTTTTTCTTACTTTTTTCCTTCAGTATAGCTTTTTGTATCTCGTTAGAAGCAGCATGATATCCAGTGTACTCGTAAGTTTGCATTTAAAAGATCTCTGTGTTTTTGGTTCGAAAGCCCCCTTACTGTTTTTTAAAGCGACATTCTTTATCAACTGACCATTTTTTTGTTTGACAGTCATTTCATTTTTTACCCTTTTTTCTTATTCTTATCTTTTCTATCGGCGGCGGGTACTAACAAGCTACTGATAAAATGCTTACGGGTGAATATCAGACGAAGAGTGTTTCCGTCGAAGAACTATCGGCTGATAGTTCCTCCGCAGAAATTCGATTTTGTTTAAGCAAATATTTAACTAGCAAATATGCTAGTTTTAAGAACATCAAATTTTCATGATTTTCAAGGGGTAAGAGGGTCGTAGCCAGGATTTTTCAAAGGGAGGGGGGGGGGGGGGGGGTCGCGCTGTGTCAAAGTGAAGGTACTCACCAGATTGTCATGGCGTTTTCGCCACCTAATGTAGGTTGTTTGCTTAAAAAAGCTTACAAGAGGAGGGGTCACGGGCACCCCAGGACCCCCCAATGTACATCGCCAACTGTCAACTTATTTAATGGTCGAATACCATGAATCTGTGACCCTCTTTCAACACATGATCACCACTGCATCTAAGTCAAAAACAGCTAAGTCATTTGCAGATAGTTGCTTCCTTTGCACTACACCAAAATATTATGTTTGATCATCATGGTCTGATGGCTTGAATCCTTGCTTGCAGCGGTTCCTTGTTCGTCACACAATGCTGTCATCCCATTTTAGGGGGTAGGGATAGGACAATTTCTATCCTAATACATAAGGCTCCGTAAGGCTGGGAACCACTGGGAGCACACAATCGTGTTGAGTAGGACGAGATTAAATTAAGAAATGAGAAGAATGAATAGTTTACCATTGCCCCTGTTGTTATCTTTTACTCGACCACCGCTACCTACATGCCCTGCGTAATACTGTAACGCTAAACTGGTACCTAGGTCTTTTCGCGCTGTGCAATTATTTTTGGTTTACATGTAATACATTGGGCTACCCTCGGGGAATGGGCGGTGACCGCTTAATGGGGCTAGCCGCTTAAATAGAGGTTGGTGTACCTTGAATATTTAATTTTTCACTATCGGGTTATAAATTTCTTGGTGAACATGGAGTCAATTCAAGACAATCGTGGTAGACGTGTATTTGAATTATCACTCGTCATGCACCTTCAATTTCAGACTCTTATCTGCCATCTCCCTTTCCAAAACAAAGTTTTTAAATTTTGGGTGGCCGCTTAATAGGGGTAAAGACAATAATGAAACCCTTATCGGAACGACCAAATGGTGGCCTTGGAGGTAACGGGGCAATAAGTGTTTTATTTACAATATTTTACTGGCTATAATTTTGGACTGTATTGACAACAGTCCTCTATTTTTTATTACAAACATACCAATGCCTCACCACTAGGCAAACAAAATACGCCAAGTAAAATGGCATGGCCAGAGCTATTTATTCACGTAATTACTAATTAAATTTAGTCTGTTTTTCTCACAAATTAGACACGTTGTGATTTCCTATTTTTATTTCAGCTAGTTCTTGCTTCATTGATCTATAATTTGTTTCATGGTGATTTTTATAAAATTCTAGTGAGTACAGGCGCTACATCAAAATGTACAACAAACGTGATTTGGACTGAGGTCAAGTACACTATTGAATACGATTATATAAATATACACATATTATTATATACATGAACAAACAGATGAACAATGAGTAAATTGTTTCATTTATCCTGAGAGTGCTCTATACAAAATAGATCAAAATGTGCAGCATATGCCGTGACAGCATTGCGTGACGAACAAATAACGGCTGTAAGATTGTGCTGCGCTGATGCGCTTATCAGCAATGGTCAGCAATCGATCAAACGTATTATTTTGGCGCAGTGCAAAGCAAGCAACTATCTACAAATGACTCAGCCGTTTTTGACTTAGATGCATTGATGTTCATATGCGCAGAAAGATGGTCACAGATTCATGGTATTCGACCAATAATAGGTTGACAGTTGGCGATGTACATCGGACTTTAACCTTGTGTAAACAAAAGCAAACTTCTGCTTTATGTGCGATGAATGGTGAGAGATCAACTAGAAACACGTCAAATCGACTTTGGACCTGCCTTTAGCAACAAATAAGGTTAGAACATTTCGAAATTATCAGCTCTGTGTCTATTTCAACTTATTATAGGTCAAGTCATGTGGCGCATGCTAAAATATACGTCTAACCCGTAAATTGAAATTTGATGAGGGAATGGTCAAATATTTGCATTTTTAACGTACTTTGAAAAGCTCTGCGGTCGCTCACAATTATTTGCCCAAAGAAATGTTTACAGGAATCTGTAGATCATCCTTCTGCAATTCAACCACCAGAAGCTTAATCCATTTGAAGGTTTTGCACATGGTGAAAATCAACTATATTCACGAAGTACTTTTAAGTGAATGAAATACATGTCTTCGAAATTTAATTATTTTGCACCCAAAAAGACAACGCAGCATTCCCTAAAACCAACCCAGTACACATTTATACATTGCACAAAAATATTTGAGTGGTTTAAAGACAGAAGAATGATGTGGTTTTGCATGCGAGGCTCTTAAACTTGCTTAATAAAATGGTGCGTCAAATGACGATTTTAACAAAATTTGATAATTTGCATATTTCTTTGAAATAAAAGGATATTTTGCCAAAAAAAACTATCCAGTAGTTCCTGTCATGCCCTAGCCTATCTACCATAAGAATATGAGCGAAATCAAATTTTCGACCCTTGCCGCGAAATTAAGAATTTGTCTGATTTTTTCAGGCAGGCACTCTAAGAATATTGTTTTTCCATTTCCATTATAGAGAGCTATTTGCTCCAGTTAGCCTGAAATATAAGGCTCGGGTTAGCATGTGTATGGTTTGAAAATGGGAATATGATATTCTTAAAAAGTGTGCAGTCTACATTTTACCCCTGATCTGCAGGCTAGTCTGATAAGACATTTTCTTAAACATATTGACATGCACGGTCCCATTTATATGGTCTTGGGTACTGAAGACAACCCTATTAGACCCTTCTGAGGCAAATTTATCAAGTGTTCATATGAAATGACATTGTCCCTCCGGGATTACTTTGAAGTAAGCCTTTTTACATTATTCCACTGCTCAGTTATCCTTCTTCCTTTGGGTTCCTTTCAGTCATTTGATCATTGTGGGCTTTGGTGAGTTAATGTTGATTTCTTCATACCATGAGTTTCCCCAGGTAGGCCAGTCATAGTATTTTGATGAGAAAAGGTTATCAGGCCTACTAGGGTTACCCTAGTTGTCAAGGATGACTTGTGTGCTTGGGGGTTTCACTTTCTCAACAAAATGGTGAAAGTTAGCTTGTTTAGGGTCACTGGAGGGGAGGGTTTTCTTGGTTACCAAGACCAAGTAAAGGGCCTCAATATCAGCTTTTTGCAACCTGCAATCATGTATGCCTATATATTAAACTTGAGTTCCGAACTCTGGTCACCTTGAGTCCCTGTTGCTGGATCTTGTTATGTTTAAAAATTGGTGCAGTTCATCAACAATTTAGGAATTTGAAGTTTGATTTATTTTAATTCCTAAATGATATTGTAACTTTTCTTCAAGTGAGGATCCAAAAATGCTTGTGCAGAGTATTTGTTATAGTTTTTTCGACCAACTTTGAAAATATCATTTTTCCTTTGTGTGTATGAGAGTGCTGGAAATATTTCTTTATGTGATAATCTGAAGACCTTAATTCAATGTATGTATTTTTACTGGAAATGAACTATTAATGTTTTCTAAATTATGATATTAGCTCCATGTACATAACCACATTGTATCTGCTTGGTCGGGATTTGAAAGGCGGATGGGGTTGGATTGTTAAATTATGAGAATTACATTTTTATGGTAAATACCTATTGATTTTCTGGTGCTAGATCTCATTAGTTTATGTCTTCTGTTGAAAAGAGTAAGGGGCAATGTAAAAAGCAAAGGGGAAGGGAGGTCATATAAACATTTGATTTACTCCAATTTTCAACTGGTGAAACTGAATATTAAGAGGAGTCTTGTTTGATCTTCTTAAACCTTAGATTACCATCCTCCACTACCTTTGCAAGACCATCCAAGCAGGCCACGTTTCTGGCAATACATGCAACCACCATAGAAAGCTATCTATTTATTGTCAATTTACAGTCAATTAAACATTTAAAGCCCATTCTTGTGTGTAGTGGGATTTTTTTGGTATTTGCTGAAAATGTACGCTTATCACTTGCATAGCGCATTCACTGTGATGCTCTTCTTCAGAATATTTCTTTGGAGGTTAGTTTAAACTTAATGCATAATACGTTTTAAAACTATATTTATTTACTGAGATTTATGATTAAAATTGCAAGTATTTTTGAAGAAAACTGATTATCAATTCAAACCTAGAGTCAGCGAAGCTATTACAATTTCTTGATACAGACACTTTTAACTAACAAGGGGTTTGGTGGTAATAAGAGATTGCCTTGTCCTGATATTGATCTTTCCAGCTCTGTCATACATACTGAGCTCTTTGTTTTGGCAGTAAGTCAGTTTCTCCTGGATAAGTTAACTCTTATTGCCAATGGCTATGCATAGGAAGTGTAGGAGGAAACAGATCCTGCTCTGATCTTCGCTTTGACGAACATTTTCTCATGAAATGAAGCACTGTTCTGCCAAGAGGTCTCATCCATGTTATTTTGAGTATCATCCGTCTCATCTAGGTCTCCTGTACAGTAGTTTCATATCATTTTGCCATCTAAAATATCCACGCAGCATCCAGGTAGCTACTTTGCTTGGAAGCTTGTGTCAGCTGCTTGGCCTCGCAGAAGGAGATATTGTTATCTTTGACGGTTTTGCGAATAATTTAGTACAGGAAAATAATTCCTTGGTACATTATTTACTTTAGCTTACTTTCCAGCCCAGCACATGCCTTGATAGTTCAAATGTCTTTGTAACGGAGCAATTTTCTCAAATTTCGAAGGTTTCGAGTATTGATCAGGAGGTTCTCCACTCTATCTTTTACACGAACATGGGAACAATAGCATTTATTTTTTGGGAAGAGGGGATATTGTCAAATTATTTTCAGGGAACATGGGAACTCCTGGTTAGATTGTTGGAATCTACTTTCAATTATGAATTTTTTTTCACTTTCCCAAACCCTACAATAACATATAACCTCAACATAACATAGATGGGTCATAGGTCCCTTTTCACATATATGGCAAAAATCAAGACGACAGAAAAAAGATGTTGAGAATGTTACATGCTGATCATGACACCGCTCGATTGAAGCAGTCACTGTTGTGCCACCAATTGCTGCATGAAGCAATTTATTACAATGGGCAGGAAAGCCTATGGAGAGATGGAGCTTTGAACTTGGATTACTTGTAAGTGTATCTGGAGATGGTACGACAGCTGAGACACAAGGGCCTCAAGGAACTGTTTCATCTGTTCTTATGGAAGAAGATCGAAAGATCCTAAAGTCTCTGCATAACATCAATGACCTCCTAGACCGTTTTAATCCAAGCATTACCACCAAGTATTATATTCAAAGTCTTTTAATCCTTGTCATCGAAACCGCATTTTCAGAAATGGGAAGTGCTACCACGGACATGCTCCTGCAGCTTGAATTTGATTACAGATTCAGCCGGACAATCAAGGCATGGTTGAAGGGGCAAGGTTTTAAACTGTTTGCTTACTTCACAACCTCGTTCCCAGGGTCTCTCATCTTAACGCCCCCCTGGAGCGAGCGAAGAGAGACCCTGGTTGGGTCTGGTCACGTGCCACTTTGACAATTGAGAACATCAGGGAGGGGTCCTCTGTAATCAGCAGTTTGTCGCATTGAGCTTTGTCGCGGGCTGCGACCGCCACATTATCCGCGGCGTTTATCAATACTTAGCTTTCAGGTTGAAATTTCGAATAATATCTGTTCCAACGTTAAAGGTTAAGCAAGTCTGTCTCGAGGCAATTTAGTGGTCGTGATTTTCAGTGTTGCCGTCTTACCCACTGGATTTATGGAAAGTCAGTCACATTTCAACTGTGGACGTCGAGCAGCGCAATTTCTTCCCATAGTAATTGTTGTTTCTCCTTTGAATACACTAGATCAAATTGATGCAAAAAAGATAAGAACGTCTCTAGGAAAACGTATAGCTTTCCCAAAGTAAAGCTACGGCAGTCTCTGAAGAGAAGCTGGACGAAGATAAATATGATATTCGTGCAACGCACTGTGCTTGCAAACAGTTCTAATCAAATAGCTGGGCCCGGCGTCACCTGCGGCGTCACAATATAGACTGCAAGAAAGCAATATGTTCACGGAATATTTTAATCTTTGTCCCTGGAGAGCCAATACTTACAGCCTTAAAACATATCTTGCAATAGAAACGAACCTAAACAAAGTACAAGCACGGCGCCGGCATGGCAAATTACAGAGGTGTCAAACTCTGAGAAGCGACGTGCAGTTAACAGCGGAAACCATGCAGACCTACGACCTCTAAAAATATGCTGTAACATAATCAAACGACTCCGCTCTACTTATAATTTCCATTTCTTGTAATAACACGGCATAAAAAGTGCCCCTCAGAAACACGTTTAAAGCAAAGAAAGGTCGAGAGATCGAAAATTAAATGAAAATGTGCACAATTCTCTCGAACCGTTGTCGTCACGTACACTAATTTATTAACGACACAATAAAAATTATATTTTTCATTTTCTAGCCTCCTTTTGGTCGAAGATAAATCCATTTTATCAGCAACGACGGCGAAATGCATGATCAGGGTTTGGAACGTTCTCCCCATCTCAGGCCCCCCCATTTCAGACCCCCCATCTCAGACCCCCCATCTCAGGCCCCCATCTTAAGCCACCATCTCAGGCCCCCACCTCAGACCCTCCATCTCGGACCCCCATCTCAGGCCCCAAGCCCCCCACCTCAGACCCCCACCTCAGACCCCCTACCTCAGACCCCCCACCTCAGACCCTCCATCTCAGACCCCCATCTCAGGCCCCAAGCCCCCCACTTCAGACCCCCCCCCCCCCCTCAGACCCTCCAACTCAGACCCCACGCTTTTCGTGTGAGACTACAATATCAGGCCCCGACAATGTCAGTTATTACGTTTTTCGCGTAAGACTACAATATCAGGCCCCGAACATGACACCTACAATCTCAGACCCCACGCTTTTCATGCGAGCTTACAGTATCAGGCCCAGACAAAGTCAGACCCCACGCTTTTCGCGCGAGACCACAATATCAGTCCCCGAACATGACACCCACAATTTTAGACCCCACGCTTTTCGTGCGAGCCTACAATATCAGGCCCCGAACATGACACCTACAATCTCAGACTCCACGCTTTTCGCGTGATACTACAATATCAGGCCCCGAGAATGTCAGACCCGCCTGGCCAGACCCCACGTTTTTCGCGCGAAACTACAATATCAGGCCCCGAACATGACACCTACAATCTCAGACCCCACGCTTTTCGTGCGAGACTACAATAATGATCAGAAACCCTCGAACCTTAGCTTCCCTGCCAAAGATTCATTTTTCAGGCAATCTCTCAGCCGCGCACATTTATGAGCCTGATATTTCTATGCACATTTATTGCATAGAAAAGCTTCGGTACATTAAACGAGTAATATGCGAGTGTGAGAATTGCGTGACTACATAAAGCAATCGGATAATAACTTCTGAGACGGACATGATACCAATGTGTCAGCGAAGTCTGCTAATAAACAAAGGAATTTTGAGGTCAACAAATATTTCAAGACACTGACTGCGTGACTTGAAACAAAGTGATACATATAATTATCTTAGAACGTTTTGGGACCGATGTTTGTTTCAAAAATATATTTTAAAAGTATTTATAATTTATATATTTCCTAAAAATAGTGCCAGGATACGGTATTAAAGAAGAAACGCGATGCTGTGAAGTCTATAGGCTAGAAAAGGAGTAGCAACAATGGCGACTTTCTCTTCCAGTGAACTTGCAGTTTGTTATTCGTAATAGCCATATTTCATAATAATTTCAATACTCTACTGAAGAATTACTGTATACTTGGCAAAGCAGTTAACATAAAGTTAAACCCAACACATAAAACAGCCAAAAACCCGACTGATTCGATCGGGGTCTGATAAGGTACGTTGGGGTCCGATATGGTAGGGTGGGGTCTCGTATTGTATGTTGGGGTCTGATTTGGGGGGCCTAATATGGTAGGCCACGTTCCAACTCTAATAGAAATGCATACCGCGACGAGTTCGTTGTATCCTTCGCGCTCTGCAAAGTTCGGGGCGCCGACGGCGCGGTGAAACTTCATTAAATCTTCAGGGGCACTCAACGGATCGTTTCGGTAAATTATCTGTTCGGAAGCCTTTAATCCCCTCTGATTTTCTTGAGAGAATTGGCACCTCGAACTTTCGTGATATGAGAAATTTAATGTCTGTTGTTTTCGGACTGTTGAAAATGTCGTTTTGAGTACCGAAAAAAGGTCAGCTATCATTTTCGGAAAGGCGATAAGACCTAAGGTTTTCGGGAAATGGACAAAAAAGCCCTAATAAATTCGAGAATACTCAAGTTCCCCTAGAATATCCGAACAGATAAATTTTTTTTAGTGCAACCTAAAATTAACCTACAGAGCTTTAAAAGTACTCCAGATAGCCTAAAACAGCATCTAACAGCATTAGAGAGAAAACGGTCGTTGGGTGCCCTTGAATCTTTTCACTCTTTCGCTCCTTTCGAAGTGACTTTGGCTTTCAGTGATCAATTAAAAGGCCCTGAATTCTCTAAAACTATTTAATCGCCGGTAACAAGACCTACACTTCATTCTGAGGTTAAGATGAGTCAAACATCTTCCATACACAGCCTCGGCCGCGGTGTGCAATTCTCCATTCACCTTCTTGAGGAGATTTTTACAATATGTAACGTCCTTCACTGAACCATACAACCTTCAGCGACTTGGATTTTTGCAATCAGATGATGGATAAGTTTTCCTTGGCGTTTGCAGAACATTACCGCCGGACATTGCCGCAGAACATCATATCGTTCTTGGTTTACTTTGGTGACAACACATCCCGCACTCCCGTGGGCTAAGTATAGACAAAATTCCTACTAGGCCGCCCATCCCCTCAATAATTTAATTGTCATCTCCCAGATTCTGGGAGACACGTGACCAGACCCAACCAGGGTCTCTCTTCGCTCGCTCCAGGGGGCAGTAAGATGAGAGACTCTGGGAACGAGGTTGCTTACTTCACAGCTCCCAGGTCCTACTACGCCACACGGGTTTTCACCACGACACATTACAAGGATTTACCCAAGTTACACCCTCGCAAGGCTCACAAACTTAACCAGGTGAATGAAATGAGGAACTGGAGAGCAATGTATGGCCAGAGCATCCCCCAGAAAACAGTGCGAAACATGACAACTAAGGACAATCTAGGAACTCCGCCTAACATCTGTACGCAGCCAACTCTCCGACTGCACAGCCTCCAGTCAGATTTCACTGTGCTGAGTGAAGCAGCAGCGGTTTCAGTACCAAATAGGGAAACAACAGAGACTTTGTATATTATTCAAGCCAGATTGTCTTTGTTAAAGTTGATTCCAGTGATTCTCATCAACTGTAATCAATAGCCTGTCTGCAAGAGAATTTGAGTGTCGGCATGAAAAACCAACATGTTCATTCAAGATCCTTTCAGTCCAGTGCTGTTCAGGGAGGATGCAGATAGGTATGTCGATGTCAAAATTGTTTACTACAACTACCAACACGATATCTTAAAGCTTAGAAGAAGGTGATGGATGTGCGTCAATGTACCAATGAAGTCATCACAATCGCAGAGGTAGCTGAGAGCATAAAGATGACAGAAACTGTAGCCAATGAAGTACAGCATATATATGGGGATTCCAAGGAGAACAAAGCAGTGGTTCGAAAGTGATTTTTTTTTCTTTTATGAATAGAAAGGTAAAAGAAGCAAACAAATGTGGGGAACAATGATAAAAGCTTTTAGGAGTCGAAGGAGCAGCGTAAACATTTCTGGGATTAAGGGGAACACTAGTCTCCTCCGCAGCCGTTTTTTGGGATGTCGTGCAACGCTCCCCCACGGCCGTTTCTTTGGGAGAGCGTTGCGTGACATCCCAAAAAACAGCTGCGGAAGAGACTAAGGAAACACAAGCTTGAAACATTTTAGGGAACAAGTGGTTTTATTAATGGGGAGCAAGGGATCAAATCAAAAGATATTAAGGGATCATGGGAACATGTACCATGTAACCGCCCCCCACCCCCACCCCGCCGAGGGGCTCAATAATGGGTTTAAACCCACTGATCATTTTTATGCATATGTTCAATGATTCGTTTTCATCGCTATTCAAACGTGTTAAACCATATCAAGATCATATTTTTCTGTTCGTGTTGTACAATGTTGGTTTCGCCCAAGTAACGGGCCAAAGCTTCACTTTTCAATCGCATTTTCACTTGAGCGATCTCGAAATTTTGCGTGTTTTTGTACCTTGAGGCCTCTGGTTTTTGAAAACCATAGTACATTTGGACATAATATTAACAGGTTATCTCATTCCTGTGGTCTGTTGATCGCTAGTCTGCAGTACAGGCGGATTAGTGGGCTCTAGTGCGATACAAAAGCGCGCGAAGCGCGAGAACGAGCGCGAAGCGATTTTTCTCGCCTCGCGCTTTGCGCGCGCTCGTGTATCGCGCTAGAGCCCGCTAATCCGCCTGTACTGCAGGCTAGTTGATCGCTTTCTTTCATATTCTTTGAGCAATCACCAGATGAAAAACACTTTTCCGGTGTCACCTTTTCAACCCTCCAAGTTAGCTTTTTTCCTTAGTGGCCAT
The DNA here is from genome assembly GCF_042242905.1 of Orbicella faveolata. Classification (NCBI taxonomy): domain Eukaryota; kingdom Metazoa; phylum Cnidaria; class Anthozoa; order Scleractinia; family Merulinidae; genus Orbicella; species Orbicella faveolata. The sequence continues at coordinate 9,368,778 of NW_028301547.1, read as the reverse complement.
TTGGCCAATGGCCACTGACTGTTCAGGTTTGGTCGCCAGTGAAAAATTTTAGTCGCCAAAATATATGCATAAATTAATAATTAATTAATAATAAATAATAATCTTATTATTATCTAACTGTATTATTAATAACATTTTCCTTGAACCACCAAGTAAACTGAAGTCCCGTTCAGTGAAAGAACTACCTAATGTTGACTCAAATATGCTTTTATTGGAATGATTGATGATCAAGTGAAATAGTTTCTGATCACAATGAAAAAGTACTATATTATTGCAACAGTGTTGTGAGTTGATCACAGTTCTCATTCAGTCATTTTAAATTGATTGGCTTTCACTTTCAATAAATCTTTTACAATGGTTATAATAATGCAAATGTACATGCCTTCAAATAGCTCCATCGATTTACAAGTGACACCACAAATATCAAAAACCAAAGGTTCAGACTATCTTCATTATAAACTCTTGCGTGAGCATGTATGAATGAAACGTATGTTTACCGCCATTTTTCCCGCGAAAATATTTGATGAAAATTAAAAAAAAGAGTCGCTTCACAAAACACAGAAATATTTGTGTATATCATTTATAATTCACACAACAGGAGCAGTGCAAACGACACAGATTATACTAAGTTAAAATAAGATAGCCTCATTCGCAGCTGAACGGCGGAAAGTTTTATCAAGGCGGCATCAAATTCTTGCGGAGACCATAAAGTGAACACTATTTTTACCTTATCGCTTATGATCTTTTTTAAATGTTCAACCTCGTTTTCTGCTTGAATAAGCAAACGATATAACACTTCATCTGAAAATTAAAGACTGTATTGAAATGGACAGAAAAGTTCACGCTCAAATTGTTTGTCGTTTCTGAATTTAATATGCAAACCGCGGAACGCGAATACTCAACGCGAAAATACTTTCACAAGTTTCAGGGCAACCACTAAGACGGATATTTTTTATTGATGAAATCTTTGACAATTTAAAAATAAACCTAGGTTCGTTCACACAAGTGAAATTTATTTACAACTGCGAGCCGCTTTTCATCACAGTTTTTTTTTATTTATAGAATCCCCCGTGCTTGTGTTATCAAGTTTGCTGTAAAGTCAAGTATTTTCGTGTCCACTGAAACAAAATACGTTTCTCAAATACATCTGGATGTTTCTCAATTGTGGATCCTGTCACTGTCGAGCTTTCCAAGCTCTCGCAATTCCTCTTCTTTGCGATTGCAAATGACCGGATTGCGTGCGTTGTCTCACGCTTCCAGGTAAAATTGTCACGTGCCAAAGTTCAGTGGAGTGGAACGAATTTCGTCGCGTCCCAAGCTCAACTGAATGTAGCCTGCAGTGCAGGCGTCTTATTGGGGCGAGTTAGCGTTACAAGGGACTTTAAGCAAAGACAACGCGGACGGCGACGGGAACGCACAAGATCAGGGAAAAGCCAAAAGGTCCACTGCGCATGACTGGCGGGAAACAAGTTGACGTTCTGCGTTCGGGCCCGACGTGAGTGAAGCTCATTTCGCGTTGTCTGAAAACGTGGGTTTTTGCTTTCGTTTCCTCTGCTGTGTCAACGCTAAATAACCCGTGTTACTAATTTCGAGGAACTTTAATGCTTGTTTTCTCTTGTCATGTGAGATATTTCATTTTAAAGAAAAGTCGAGAAATCTGAAGCGAACTCAAGCCAGTCGGCGAACATGTGAATACCGTGAAATATCTTTTTGAACGCTAATGTAAATAAAGACAACTTACACGAATTTCAATCGAAATTTTTCCTTTCGAGAAGTACTCAAATGTCAAATGGCTCATCATGGTGAAATTCTAACACAATTAAAAGGGTAGACACCATTAAAACTTGCGTAGCTGTTTCGATTTTCAGTCGTAAGATCAGTGGTTTACTTAGATCTTTATCAGTCGGCACACTGATTTGTCGCGCCAGTCTGATTAAACATCTGCTGATAATAAGTTCGTTTACTTCATTGTACAACTCAGCGAGAAGGGGCAAGTTGCGTTTGTGGAAGCGAAATTCGGACCGGCACTCGTCGTCTTCAAACCATCGAAATTAAAATCAGGAAAGGAATCATAAGGTTGGTCGAGATCATTCGACCGGTTTAAATCGTACAAGAGTAGAAGTTCGTGATCGTTTAACACACCTTCATCGTGGATTATCAAGAGCTGATTGCGAACTTCTTTCAATGAAGTGATCCTAGTTCATCTTGATAAACAGAGGACGAATATCGATAATGTCAATAAGCTTGACAGTGCGGAAACCGCGGTTTCCGACGGTGCTGCTTAATGTTTGTGAATTCTCGACATAACCGCGTTCTCTCCCCAGCCCTTTCACAGGTTTTGGCGTTCCCGTCGCCGTCCGCGTCCCCTTGCAACCTTGCGACCGCCTTTTCAGACCGCCATGTTAGACCGCCATGTTAGACGGTGGGGGATGGGGGAGGGGAAATATGAGAAGACGCCTGCCCGAAAAGCCCGTTAAAATGCGAAACACCTCCTGATTAGTTGCGCTTCACTGCATTTCCGGAAATGAGCGGGTAACCAATCAAAATGAGGTTTTCTCGACACCGGAAGTCTCACAAGGGTACACACCACGAGAAGTTTGTGCCAAGCCGCAGGATGTCTTGCATTCTCACAGAGGTACGTGTTGCGCTAGCGACTTCAGACGTACAGAGTATTTTAGAAATACCGGCAACTGATGAGATCCACATGGAGGATCGAAACCATGTTTTTGCCTGAACTAAGCCGAACAGTGGCATATAAAACACGCAAAACAGTTAACAGGACTTGCGCGTAAACAGCTACACTTGAATCATGCGGTGCCAGAACAGCCAAAGGAGGAATAAACCTATACATCGAGCAAGAGAAACATAAGCTCGATCAGATAGCTGCAAGAAACATAAGAATGTCTCTAGACAAACGTATAGCTTTCTCAAAGTAAAGCTACAGCGTCTCCGATGGAAATCGCACGAGAACAAATATGATATCCGTGATAAGGATCTACCTACTGTGCTTGTAAACAGTTCTAGTCACAGCCGGGTCCGGTGTCACAATATAGAATGCAAGTAAGCAACATGTTCACGGTAAATTTCATATTTTGTCCCTCAAAAGCAAATTCATGGAGACTTAAAAGCATATCTTGCAATAGAAATGAGCCTAAACAATGCATAAACACATGGCAAATTACAGAGGTGTCAAACTCAACGAGTCGACATGCAGATAACAGCGCAAACCATGCAGACCTATGACTTATAAAAATTTGCCATAGCACGATCTAACGGCTCAACTCCGCTTAAAATTCCTCCTTATTGCACAATATGAAGTGCCCTTCATGAACACGAGTGAAGCGACAAGAAAGGTCGAGTGACCGAACAGAGAACGGCAAATGTGCAAATGTCACGAACCGTAAAAGTCGTGTAGGCTAGTCAACCCCATTTTACGTAAATATTAAGCTTTTCCCAAAGCCAGTGGGTAGCACTGCCAACAGATCTTTTCCGGATACCAGCGTGGAAATTGCGTCTTTTTGCTCCGTTCGTAATTCGCGAGACATTCCAAGTTCACATAAACGCTTGAGAGATTCCTCGAGAGCGGAATCGAAACTAACAACATCACTTTCGACAGAGTTTGCTATGTTTCTTACCCGCACGAACGAAACGAAACTGACTGACAGACAATGAATGAGTTGCCAGTAATCGGATACCCGTGTTTGCGGAAAGAACTCTTCAAAATATTCTCTTCAATGTATTTCACAATAAACCTCACGCAAGCAAAAGGGAGTTTATCGGTAAATTTTATCCCTTATTTCACGGTTATTCAAACAAAAACTTACATATTCCACATATCAACATTGCCCAAATCCATTTGCGATAAAAACGACGGCGAAAAAGCGTTGATCTCTCTCAAAAATCGTTTTCTTGTACCTCGAAACAACTTTTTGCCATACATTTCCTTCTAGCGACTAGCAATGTTTGCCCCCTGACGATCCCAGAGTTCTTCGCGCAAACACGGGTATCCGATTACTGGCAACTCATTCATTTAGTCGCCAGCTCCAAAATTCTAGTCGCCATGGCGACTAAAATGTTCGCAACTTGGAGGGTTGCTTTTTATTATGGCGGCCATTGAAACTTTACAAGTGACGTCACAATGGTCAAGATCATCCGCCGCGCAATGAATGAGTTGCCAGTAATCGGATACCTATGGAACGCCAGAACTGTCTTATGATACTTTTTTTATTATATTGGGTGGTTATATCATTATATTGAGTAGTTATGTTATTATATTCGGTGATTAACTCATTATACTCGGTGCTTATTCCATTATACTCGGTGCTTATGTCTTTATATGCGGTGCTGTCTTCATTATATTCGGAGCTTCCCTCGTTATATTCGGTGCTTTCTTCGTTATATTCGGTGCTTCTTTCATTATATTCGGTGCTGTCTTTATTATATTCGGTGCTTTCTTCGTTATATTCGGTTCTAACTTTGTTTGGTGTTTTCTTCATTATTACGGGTACTAACACTATTATATTCGGTGCTCTCTTCCTTATATTCGGTGCTTACTTCATTATATTCGTTGCTTACTTCATTATATTCGGTGCTTACTTCATTATATTTGGTGCTTACTTCATTATATTCGGTGCTTACTTCATTATATTCGGTGCTTTCTTCGATATGATCGTCACCAGTCTTCGCAAAGGATCGTACAATTTGGAGGTAGTCTAGGGAAAGCCGGGAAAAACGGGTGTCACGAAAACTCAGACCCCGAAACCTCAGACCCCGAAAACTCAGACCCCTCGAAATTAAAAACTCAATTGTTATCACCTGAATTGCTCTATGGCCACAATGGGGCGAGATGTTTATCTTCTCCGGTTTATGTTGTCGCGTCGATCGAACGGTGAAACACAAATATTTAACTTCTCAGGTTTATCGCTGTCGCGTCGGTCAAACAGTGAAGAACTAACAAGGTTTAGAACAGCAGCCGACACTGTTTTTCAAAACACACCTTTTTTATGCAATCGTATGCAGCAAAAAAAAAATGTGTTGTTCTCTGAAACATACTCGTTTGATCGCAATCTGCTTTTGACTTTGTGTGCGTTACGTGACTGTCGGCACGTAACCCGCAGAAATTAACAAAATTTAGAAAGAAAAAAAAAAGAAAAAAAGAGTACATAGAGATAGCCATGTTTGCGTTCCAACTTATAACGGGAATAGTGAATATTTCTTACAGGAAACAGTAAGTTTCAAACCAAACACTTCTATTTCTTTCTTTTTTTTTTTTCTTTTTTTTCATACCGCTTGGATTAGCTAATTATTAAATCTGCCTCGTGGCGGGGCCTTCGCGCCAGTTTTCAATTTTCTATAAAATGTTTAAGCAAGCAACCGGAACGATGATCCTGCTGGTATACGTTGGATCAATAGTGATCTAATCGGCTTTACATATAAAATGAAGAATACAAAAGCAAAAACCGACAAAACTTCTGGTTCTTTCCGTTGTGGCAAAAACTGTGCTACTTGTCCCTACATTTCTCACGGACTTACTACATATACCTTCTTTTCTACTGGGGAAACGCGCGCCATAAAATCCAATCAGACCTGTGACACTAAAAACCTCATCTACATGATTCAATGTAACCGCTGTAATTTACAATACATAGGAGAGACGAAACGACGATTAAAAGACCGATTTAATGAACACCGCCTTACCATAGATAACCCTAACAACAAATCTAAACCTACTACAGCCGCCGAACATTTCCTGTCCTCTCCTAACCACACTGCTAACGACATGCAATTAATCCCCATCGAAAAAATCGTTTCTAACCGAGACTCTATCCGTACGGCCAGGGAAGCTTTTTTAATTCAAAAAAGCAGAACAATTGATCCTAATGGTCTGAACATCCGCGAAGAAACATATTAATTGTTTCCATTTGTTTTCTTTTATTATGTTCTTTTATCATGTTATTTTATTTTACCGTATGCTTATCTTCAATTTACACTATCTATTACTTTTGCGTATTTCCGGTATTACGTAAATATCAGCTACATAAAAACACGCACCAATGTAAAATCTTCCATTGTACCTGAAGAAGCCTGGTTTGGCCAGCCGAAATATAGTACACCTTCAAAAAAATCATTCTATGTTGTGTCGGTTTTTGCTTTTGTATTCTTCATTTCAATTTTCGTTCACTCATATTTCGAGACCAGACATGGCGGTTCAATCGGTTCGACCTTCACGTGCTTTTTACGTGTTGACTTTTTACGTGCCGACAGTCACGCAACGCACATAAAGTCAAAAAGCAGATTGCGATCAAACGAGTATGTTTCAGAGAACAACACATTTTTTTGCTGCATACGACACAGGCGGCCCAAGCTCACAATGCGAGGAGTGTTTTTTTTTTTTTAATCTTTATGCGAACGTTCAGCGCGCGAAACGTGACACGGTTACCGCCGACATCTACTATTACATAACGACCGAGTTTGGTTACGCGAAACGTGACCTTCGCCTTGCAGTATGTGGTGGTGTTGTGTTACAACGGTTTGAATTTATAAAGGTTTGTATGGGGAAAAACGGTAATCGACATTATAGCTGAAATTTCGGTATTTTTGCAATACAAATGACTCACCTCAATGCCTTGTTGTCTTTTCTATTGTCATCTCGCTTCTCAGCTCGATCCGAAGCTATTTAAGCAAGTTGTCGCTTTTTGGTTTTCCTCTACTAAGAAAGAGTAAAGGCTACACACTCGATTCTGGACTGACCCCCGCTCGAAGCGAAAAAAAAAACACTGAAATCCCGCCAGCCGCTTTCTTCGATTCAGAGCTTTGTATCGTGCGCTGTGGAGATGAATTTGGCTTGGAATTTAACTGCAAGGGAGCGCTTAAACCTGTACTATGATTCTGCGGAGGAATTGGGGCTACTGGCGGGATTTCAGTGTTTTTTTTTCGCTTCGAGCGGGGGTCAGTCCAGAATCGAGTGTGTAGCCTTTACTCTTTCTTAGTAGAGGAAAACCAAAAAGCGACAACTTGCTTAAATAGCTTCGGATCGAGCTGAGAAGCGAGATGACAATAGAAAAGACAACAAGGCATTGAGGTGAGTCATTTGTATTGCAAAAATACCGAAATTTCAGCTATAATGTCGATTACCGTTTTTCCCCATACAAACCTTTATAAATTCAAACCGTTGTAACACAACACCACCACATACTGCAAGGCGAAGGTCACGTTTCGCGTAACCAAACTCGGTCGTTATGTAATAGTAGATGTCGGCGGTAATCGTGTCACGTTTCGCGCGCTGAACGTTCGCATAAAGATTAAAAAAAAAAAAAAAAACTCCTCGCATTGTGAGCTTGGGCCGCCTGTGACTACACCAGACTTAAAACAGTTTCACGCGATGCTTCACGCACAAAATTGCGTCTTGCTGAGCTTTCAAAGTTTTCTGTGCGCAAGACAAGGTTGCGTTAATAAAGTTTTATTTATTCAAGGACCTTTCGATAAGATTCAAGGACTTCTGGAGAAAATTCAAGGACTTTTCAAGGACTTGAGCAAATTTTTCAATTTTCAAGGACTTTTCAACGGGTTCATGCTTTTTCAAGGACTATTCAAGGCCCGTGCGAACCATGGTACCCGTAATAATGAAGAAAACACCAAACAAAGTTAGAACCGAATATAACGAAGAAAGCACCGAATATAATAAAGACAGCACCTAATATAATGAAAAAAGCACCGAATATAACGAAGAAAGCACCGAATATAACGAGGGAAGCACCGAATATAATGAAGACAGCACCGCATATAAAGACATAAGCACCGAGTATAATGGAATAAGCACCGAGTATAATGAGTTAATCACCGAATATAATAACATAACTACTCAATATAATGACATAACCACCCAATATAATAAAAAAAGTATCATAAGACAGTTCTGGCGTTCCATAGATACCCGTGTTTGCGCGAAGAACCCTTCTCGGGGAGGAACGTAGACCGGACTCGTGAAAGCGGCAGAAATCGAGCCTATTCCTTCTAGCGACTTGCAATGTTTGCCCCCTGACGATCCCAGAGTTCTTTGCGCAAACACAGGTATCCGATTACTGGCAACTCATTCATCGCATGGCCCGGCGACGCGAGCAAGTTGAACACTTCGTCCTGAAATAGTCAAGCCGTCAGTTAGAATCCTCAAAAGGCACGTGAACAAAGCTTTTGTTTCTAGTTTTGTACCAGGTGCTGTACAGTTGCCGATCGTTCGCCTTTAGCTTTGGTTGGATCTTGGAATACCTTTATAACAGCAAATACCACTACTTTACGTCGCAAATGAAGGTAAAGAATGTACATGTACGCGAAATTATATCCAGCAATTAAATTATGAGCTCGAGATGGGTTGACGAGGGCCCCCGAGTCAAATGGCTCTTTAGCTTATCACACCGATAGAAATCGAGAGCGAATAAATCTAGTAGTCGTAGACAGACCTACAGCGCAGTGCGTGGAGGCACAGTATTCTATAAGCTTAATTCAGTCTCTTATGGTCTCATATAATCGTGAATTTGTCTTTCTGAGTAAACCCGTCTGTGGTTGCAATTTGCTGTACTTTAGAATTAATTGGTTATTTCGCTGGTAGATTATTGTTTCCTTGAGTTTACTATAGGCTGCAAAAGTAATTCCCGAACTTTTCCCGCCAAAATTAATGAATGTACATGTAGGTCGTATAGCTTCCAAGTCGATTATCCCGTAGCCTGTTAACCCGCAACCAGAAATTGATTAGCCCCCAACCAGAAGCCGAGTAGCCCCCGCATAAGTCGATTCGCCCTCCTTCCCTGAAAGACTTGTTTTTTAAACACAGTGAATATGTTTGTTGCCGAGCGTGTGTTGTACAATACAATTCTATCACATGCACGAACACAGACATACAGTATAATTAACACTTAATGACTGGTCCCGAGGGGAACAGTGAATTTTCTTTCCCGAGAATCTCAATGTTGAAATTTTGTTTCCCGAGGAATCTCAATGTTGAGAATCTCAACACTGAGATTCGAGGGAAACAAAATTCACTGTTCCCTAAGGGACCAGTCATTAAGTGATTTGTTATATAACACAACAAAACAAAAGCAAATTTTGAAAAAGGCGATGAGATTCCAGCTACAACATCAGGCCACTTTCAGCTGCACACTCTAAACACGTGCAACAGGGGTCAACATTTCCTGAGTAACAGTGAACTGTTTCCTGTTTGGCGTCATAGTTTTTGGGATGTTGCTCACTCATGGCATTTGGCAGTGAACAGTTTCATTGTTAGATATCATGTGACCATGAACTAGCCAATGAATGGGTGCACTGTAGCAGGAAAAATGCCAGCTATATAACAATGAGAGTTATGGGTCAAATTTTAATTTTGAAAAATAAAGTCTCCAAGGGTGATTTAATTTTGTGCGTTATGACAAACTCGATGGGAAACTCCATATTTTTACAAAATAAAGTTCCTAAGGGTGATTCATTTTTGTACCTTTTTTAACAATAAATGGCAGTTTTTAAGCCCAAATCTCAGGTCATGAAATGTTTTGCAGATCAGTGGTTCATGGCTCACTGCACGAGTGTGACTACTGAATGCAAATACATGTATGAGGCTGCTTATATATTTTTTTTATTATGTCTTGTCATTTTGACTGGCTGTAATGAATTGGCCACTCAGGAAATAATAGAAAAAGACAAAAACTGTGACTGATCAGGTCTTTTGCTGAACTTTCAGTTTATTATAATTGCTTTGTTGTATCAATCCACAATTTGGATTGTGGCTCGAAAATGATGATTGATTCTATAATTAGTCTGGTATTTGATCAAAACAAGGTCACGGATGAACGGTGATTTAATAAATTAAAGCTTTTAAATAATGGTTCTGTCACCCCATCATTTAGATGTCAAAGTCCTCAAAAGGCACATGCATAGCCAGTGAACAAAGCTTTTGTTAGGTGCTGTACAGTTGTCGATTGTTCTTTGAATGCCTTACATCAAATACCGCTACTTTAAGTTGCAAATGAAGGTAAAGAATGTACAAAAAATTATTTATATTCAACATTGAGCTCAAGCATAGAAATCAAGAGTGAATATAATCCTATTGTTTGGTATAAATCTACTAGTTGTAAACAGACATAAGCATAGTATTCTGTCTCTTAAATTGTGAATTTGTCTTTCTTAGTTTCGTCATCTGTGTTTGCAATCTGCTGTACTAAAATGTTTTCTAGAATAATTGTTTATTTTGCTGGTAGATTATTATTTCCTTGAGTTTACTATAATTACTTTTCCTGCCAAAATTAATGAATGTACAAGTAGGTCGTTTAGCCTCCAAGTCAATTATCCCCTAGCCTGTTAACCCGCAACCAGAAATCGATTAGCCCCCAACCAGAAACCAATTAGCCCCCACATAAGTCAATTCACCCTCCTTCCCTGAAAAAATACACTTGTTGCCGAGCGTATGTTTTAGAATATTATTCTATCACATGGACACAGACATACAGTATAATGAGGGTTCTGGGTCAATTTTTTATTTTGCAAAAAGGTCTCCTGAAGGGTGGTTCAATTTTGTGCGTAATGGAAAACTCCATGGGAAGCTCCATATTTTTACAAAATGACGCCCCCAAGTGTGATTCATTTTTGCACCTTTTTTACATGGCAGTTTTTGAACCCAAATCTCGGGTCATGAAATGTTTTGCAAATTTTATTTATTTTATTTTATTAGCTTTGCCTTTATGATACAAAAAAAAAATTACAATCAATATGTACACTGTAGAGGTTTGGCAGGGACATCGCAACAGCTAAGTAGCCAATTACTGCAGGCCCAGAAATAAAATATATGTAAAAAGAAAGAAAGAAAAACCACATTACATGTACATGCAGCACATTATTGGTACTGTATGTCAAGAAATCTTGTTGGAGTAGAAATCTATGGGTCATGGCTCACTGTGCAAGTGTGACTACTGTATGTAAATACGAGGCTGCTTATTGACAGTTTTTTGTTATGTCTTTTCATCTTGATCAGCTGTAATGAATTGGCTGCTCAAGAAATAACAGAAAAAGACAAAATATGTAACTGATCAGGTTTTTTGCTGAACTTTCAGTTTATTATACTTATATTATTGCTTTGTTGTATCAATCCATGATTTGGATTGTGACTTGAAAAAGATGATTGATTCTATAATCGAAGGCTTTCGTGCGAAAAGGGCATATGTGGCATTTTGGGCCAATTTTTATTTTTTGCAGGATTGAGCTAATTTTTGTCAGTCTGACTTGTTTTGACATGAAAAGCATTGTTGCATAATTGTTTTTGTTGATTTGCGCTTCATTTTCGAGAAATAATGTATACAAAAAAAACTCAGTTTTGGAGATCTTTTGTTGAGTGAAAAACAAAAGAAACCTTTGTTTTGCTAAACGAAGTCACCGAAGCATGGTATTTGCCGCTAGTTTTATTATTCATATAATTACGCAATTCTGTTACTGTTGCTTCGTTAGCGTAAGTGAATAAGGTGCTGAACTGGCCAGTGCGAGTTTGTTTAGTCGTGACACCGGTTCAATGCAAGGTCGGGGCAATTTTTTTTTTTCTGGTCTATTTCTTTACTTCTTTCAAAAATCAAAACATCTATGTAAAAAAAACCATGCTGTTGAAGCTGCTAAAAGTAACCGTTTAAGTTTGCGCCGCGTCAAAATCCACCTTGGAAGGATTCGCTCTAAAAGATGCCGCTCGGAAAACTGAGTTTTTTTGCATATGTTATTTCTCGAAAACGAAGCACAAATCAACAAAAACAATTATGCAACAATGCTTTTCATGTCACAACAAGTCAGTCTGCTAAAATGTAGCTTGATCCTGCAAAATATAAAAATTGGCCCAAAATACCACATACGCCCTTTTTTGCACGAAAGCCTTCAATTAGTCTTGTATTTGATCAAAACAAGGTCACAGATGAGGAGTGATTTTAAAAGCTTTTTAAAAAAATGGTTCTGTCACCCAATTATTTGAGATGTCAGTCAAAGTCCTCGAAAGGCACATGCACAGCCAGTGAACAAAAAAATAAAATAGCGGTTTGTCAGAAATAAGCATGAGACCAGATGTAGAAACATCAGTTTATTAATAAGAAACTTGTGTTTAAGTGTTTTTATCAATGAGAACTTTCCACTTCAGACTCTTGTCTGTTGTCCCCTTTTCTAAAACAAAGACAAACTGCGATTGCTGGCAATAGAAAACTCTCATTGCCTGCAATGTACTGGGAGTTATAATGTAACAGTATTGCTAAATTATTTTTAGGCTTTCATAGGGAAGTAGAAATATGGAGAAAGGTGAAGATGAAGTAATTCAGAAAGATGGTGAGTATTTTTTTTCAATTTACTGAACTAGGGCTCACGTAGAACATTGAAGATGAGTGATTGTGGCTGCATTTTGCTCAATGCTGTCACTATTTTTGTTTGTTTGTTGTTGTTTGTTGTTGTAGTTGTTTTCCCTTTTCTTAAAAGGAGAAGGTCACTCCAAAAACCATGTATTTTTTCCATCACCAATAAAAAGTTCACATTGAGTTGAGTTACTCACCGTTGTTTTAGCTTCTGAAGTGGATGCGATCCCAATGGAAAAGAAGTGAAAAGTTCGACACTGGGAGCCACCATTTTGAAAGGATCTTGCAGGCTAGGGCGCATATCCATGACGTCATTCTGTCCGAATTGGTGTGAAGCTCAAAGGCTGAAGCTCTTCCTTTCTGTCCTAAATTCGTTTATTCAGTTTTGTGCTAAAATGTTCCGCCCTGGGCTGTAAAACCCGAACCAAAAGGATAGGGAAAGAGGAGTGACTTTTCTTAATTTGCCTGCAAAGAAGAAAAAATTGCCAAAGAAGTAGTTTGCATAGCTATGTCGGGATCGGATGAGAGCTTCATGCAAAAAAACTCGAAAACGTGTACGTGTCGAACAAGCATTTCACAGACGACTGTTTCAAAACTGAATACTGATTTGAACTTGTGGGTGGAAACACAAGAAAGAGGTCATTGAAGAAAAATGCTTTCCGAAAATTTTTCAGCTGAAGGCACTTGTAAAGGCACGCATTACAAGTGAACGGCGCATCGCAAGGAACGAAAAGAGGTAGCTATCAGTTATACTTTTCATTTTTAAAAATATTTTTGCTCGGCAGAACTGTTGTTGACTTGATATGGTAAATATTATTTATGCGTAAGAAATTGAAGCTCCTCACTGGGCTACAGGGCTTGCATTTCAAGAAAAAAACCTTGGGTCCAGCTGGCCCCTAAGTTTTCAAGTGTGATCACCAGCACAAGTATTTTAGTCGCCAAAAATTTTCAATCCTTCAGGCTCAATATGAAAAAGATGTTAAAACGGCGTGAATCAGGGGTTTTTCATTTATAATCAGTTAGCTGCTTTTTTTCTATAATAACAGGGAAAATGGCTAAATGAAATTCTTTTCTTCATTTACCAGTCTTACCAGTATGTATAAAAAAGCTTCCATGTTGCAAGCTTTAATTCATTACTTTTCATAGCCTGGCACTAGGTTTTTCATGTTTTCATGTTCATTGATTCATAGCAACTGCATGTGTTTTCTGGAAGTGATTTTATTAAATTTCTTAGGATACTGTGGGAACTTCAAATGCTCTGCAGATTTCTTTAAAACTACAAGTCAGACTAACCCACTATGGTTTTCTTTCATCGAAAGAGTATGTTTTTCGATTTATAAATCTCTTGTGTGGGCCAAAATCAGATTGTGTTTAATAATCGGCCTTGACAGCCAGGGATGAGTTAAAATACTTATAACTTTTTAAATGCTGTCTAATTTGATTTGAAATACGTCAGAAGAAGTAGTTAATTGTACATCAGACCTATCTATATATCGACAATTAGCGATAACAAGTCCTGTTATAGTGAAATCCGATATCCACATGTAAATAATATTTTGTCTGAAATGTGTTACAATTTGTTTTCAATTTTATCACCACGATTCATCATTAATTAAGGCAGTTTTTTTTATTTACATTATTTTGGGGAATTACAATTGCTAATGAAAGCAAATCTACGGTAAAAAATGAAGCTGTAATTTTACCGCATGCTTTGTCAAGTAATGAGCTGAGTAAACATGACACGTGATACGGATAAACACACTAACAGAGCCAAGTTTCCTTCAGCTTGTTTACGCACGTAAAAGTTGTGTATACTTTTTTCTTCTATCCAAAATCTATTACATATGCTTAGCTTTCCAACAATAAAAAATTACAATTCACACAAAAAATCACATTTCACGTCAAAGACATCAATTTCACTTCACATCTTACATGTAAAGTTACTGCGTATTTCACAAGAGTCCACATAGTATATACGTGTAAAGAAACCTAGGCAAACACGTATGAGCACGAGCAAAATGTATCCAAATTTTATAAGTAAAAACAAAGACTTGTGAGGTGGAAAGCATTCGCCTGATTTAAACACACCTTTGAAAACTTGTCAGTTTCTGTGATGCCAGCTAGAACTCCCTCCACATTGAACCACCGGTAAAATAAAGATCGAGACAAATCAGATCAAAAGCACTATACTGGGGATTTGTTTAAGCAACCAATTCAATTCTGAGAGCATTTTACAATTAAAATAAACTTCCTCTTCTGCTAACTGTGTCCATTGTAATTGTACTGTAAAATGTACCTTCCATCTTGGTGACCTACTGGGCAACAAACACATTCTCTTTGCATCGGCATGGTTGCACATCTCTCACAAAGCATTTTCCAACCAATCGTTCCATTCACCTTGATTATTGTCATCTGTGGAATCACTAGCACGTTCTGGCTTCAAGAGCAGCCGTACTAAAGCTCAAAAGAACAAACACATTCTCGAACGGAATGACGTCACAGATATGTGGCCTGGCCTGCAAGATCCTTTCAAAATGGTGGCTTCCAGTGTCGAACTTTTCACTTCTTTTTCATTGGGATCACATCCATTTCAGAAGCTAAAACAACGGTGAGTAACTCAACTCAATGTGAACTTTTTATTGGTGATGCAAAAAAATACACGGTTTTTGGAGTGATCTTCTCCTTTAAGCAATGATTCAATACTGCAGTTTCCTACTCTTGTTCCTTTTCCCGACTGACTTTTCTGGCTCACTAGTTTTGAGATCTGAATCCAGCAAGTTGCATGTAAAGCATGCATGTTGTGTTGCTAGAGGCAGGAAGCAAACGTTTTTTTATCTTGTTTTTTTTTTTTTCCCAGCAGTTTCAGCACCATCTAAGTACCCTGATTTTCTGTAATCTCTGTAACATTTCCTCCTTTTTCTAATAAATAAAATAAATAAAATATCTTAATTGGCTAGTCCCCCACTGGGGTTTTCAGGGCCAATGAAACCAAACGATGAAACAAAATAATAATGAAATAAATGTAACATGGTTAAAAATCCCAACTGGCAGGGGGCAGACCAGTTGGCTATTTACATGCATGACTGAGGAGTTGAACTAGGGTCTACCGAGAAACAACTCCAGCTAAGTGGTCAGAGCGGGACTTGAACCCACAATTTCCGGACTTCAAGTCCAGCGCCCTAACCACTTGGCCACACTGCCTCCCCATTTTATTGAGAAAATTTAGAAAGAGTTAATGAGTTGGAGGATTTGCCCCCTGGCCTTCTTTTGGCTTGGATTTCTCTTTATAACTTGATACAAATTTTCGTGAAACAATTACTATGGAAGACGACAATGCAATGAGTTTGCACAGGTGCAATGCTATCTGATGCGATGTCTCATTGTGGTGACCAGGTAGAATACATGGCTTTTAGTCTTTAATTCAAAATGCCCAAGCAAACAAGTTTTTCACTTTTTAATATGGCCTTATCTGTGATGTTTTTGAATTTCCTCAGTGAAATCTTTCTAAATTTTCACAGTATATCGAGTCTGGCAGGATACAAATGTTACTCTTAAAAAAATTTGGGCTTGTAGTGGCATAGATTTCCCTGAAAAACGAGCCTCAACTAAAGTAGAATATTTACTTACATGTTACCAATCTGGCAAACTTCACTGAATTTCAACAAGGGAAATAGGAGAAAATGCTCTGTCAGTTATGCTTTTTGCTGTCATGCAAATGCCACAAAATATTGAAAAACATTGACATTAATTTTCCGTTGAGCATGTGCGAATTACTATTTAATAAAGCTTTCATTGTCATCCTGTAAGTGGTTGTAAAGCTATAGGGAGGGACTCTAAGTTAAAATCATAGTCTGAATGTTTGAATTAGTTTCTCTTGTTTTTGTTTTTGATTTTCGACGAAAATATTTATAGATGCAAGCAGTCAGCATGTGGATCATCCTATCACCTCCATACAAGAAGAACCACACACCTCAAAAAAAAGAACAGCTTCAGAAGCCTTTACATATAAAGGTTTGTTGTAAGCTCTAATGTTGA
The DNA here is from genome assembly GCF_042242905.1 of Orbicella faveolata. Classification (NCBI taxonomy): domain Eukaryota; kingdom Metazoa; phylum Cnidaria; class Anthozoa; order Scleractinia; family Merulinidae; genus Orbicella; species Orbicella faveolata. Next base: position 9,352,387 of record NW_028301547.1, on the reverse strand, counting down.
GGTTCTGTGGTTAAGAAAAAGACTTCGGACTTCATTCAGTGATCATTTATGGTATAACAGTTAAGTTGCAACTGAGGATGGCATGTCATAATTAACCATCTGTGCTTGAAAAAAAGTGGAGAAGTCCCGTGGTAGCTCCTGCACGGTATGACCTATGCCATGACCTTGACATGTAATAGTGCAAGGTTGATCAGTTGCCAGGCTTGGTCATTTTCGATTATCTTCTTAGGAATTTCTAACACTCTGAATTGAACATTGGTAACCTGCTGTAATATTGTAATTACTGTAAGTTGCAATAAAGTGTGTATCACAGTGTCAGCATACAGTCTCCTCGTGTAAGGACATTTTTCAAACTAATAAGTTGGGCAATGAAAACCATTTTTCCTTTGTTCTGTAAAACTGTAGATGTTATTACAGTGTCAGATGATGAAGAGGAAGAGGAAGAAACTGGTTTCAAACTCAGCAAGTTGGAAGAAGTCGGTGGAGGTGAAACTGATGGTGTTATGGAAGGTATTATTTTTTTGATGCAATAATTTATTTTTAAAATATTGTGTTAATACATGTATGTACATGGACACTGTAAACGTCTTTTTAACTGAAGATTCATTTATATTATACAAAGTCATGTTCCTTGTCACAGAAGCAAAACCTGTGATGTGCGATACAGGAATGGCATGCTTGCATCCTGCACTGTCACAGTATATGTGTACATCACTTGTGGCTGCTATGTCGTCTGGCTATGTTAGCATGTCGGGCATCATTTTCCCTGTGTGGTGACGGGAGACATCTGCACCTTTGTGTCGTAAACCAGGGATGTGTATCATTTTGAATTTGTGGCGCGATGTCGTCTTTTTTAGGTTTCGAAGCCTGGCAGTGCAGGTTGAGATGAAATTCAAAAACTCCGCTTGCCCTTAGGCAAGCTGTAATTTCATCTTACTAACCCAACTCTCTGAGGAGCTAGCCCGAAATTAAATTATTAATAAGGATAATTTAATCAATTTAATATGCAAAAGTAATGTTAATTAATAATACGGAGCTTAGATGAACTGATTCTCTTTGATTTCCCTTTTGAATTAAAACTTTTACAATAAAACAATTAGAACACAATGTGTGGTTCTAGAAAATATCAATACCCCCACTGAGGGTTCATTTCCAGTTTGACCCCTACCCCCCACGATTTTCCATTCAATGGGGTTTTACGATACTCCTGTCATCCCCTGGAATCTCCATGACTTTTTTACTTGGGTCCCCCTACCGCTTGGAAATTTCATATCCATAAATAACGAGACTTAAGTCATTCGTTTTAATCTCCTAAGTACAGTAATAAAATTTAGCCATAGCTATTCATGCTTATACTGTCGATGAAGACACAAGGCGTCATATTTTTTCACAAACAATTGTAAACCTTGATTTGGTCACATGACTTAGGCTATTTTATAATAATATGGCATCCTCGTCTCGGAGAGGCGATGGTCAGCACATCAGTGTCAACAGGCTCTTGAGTGACTCAAAAGCCGGATTCTTGAGTGGCAGTCTTCTTTGTCGTTCCTTTCTCGCTGCCCGCTTGATTGTCGCCTCGGCCCTGGCCTTCGTCTCGGCCCTGGCCTTCGTCTCGGCCCTGGCCTTCGTCTCGGCCCTGAGTGCCCCCTCCTTCACACTGTGACGCCACGCAGCGCAGTCTTGCGCGAGGACCTCCCAGGTATTGGGATTGAATTCAGCGAGTCGCAGGTCATGCTTGCAAACATCCTTAAAGCGAAGGAGAGGTCGACCCACGCGTCAGGCACCCTCCCACAGTTCCCCGTAGAGGACTTGCCTTGGCAGGCGATCGGGTTCCATACGGTGAACATGACCGAGCCACCGTAGGCGTCTTTGGATGAGTAGTGTAGGGATGCTCAGCATGTCGGCTCGTTGAAGAACATTGGCGTTGGAGACTCTGTCCTGCCATTTGATCTGAAAGAGGCGCCGAAGGCAGCAGACGTGGAACCCGTTGAGCCGTTTCTCTTGTCTGGCGTATGTGGGCCATGCTCACTTCCGTAAAGGAGAGTGGAAAGGACACAAGATCGGTAGACTTGCAGCTTGGTCCTTTCGCTCAACAGGTCGTTAGTCCACACTCTCTTGTTGAGTTTGGCCATAACGCCGGCTGCCTTGGCGATCCTTGAACTGATCTCAACATCTAGCAACGCCTTGCTTGACACTGTTGACCCTAGGTAAGTGAAAGAGTCCGCGACCTCCAGTTCAGTGTTGTTGATGGTAATGACGGGAGGTGTCTCTGCATCTTGGGCTAGGATGTTTGTCTTCTTTAGACTGATGGTAAGGCCGAACTCCTTGCAGGCGTGAGACAGCTTATCAACCAAGCGTTGAAGGCCTGCCTCGCTGTGGGATGCCAGGGCAGCATCATCCGTGAACAACAGCTCGTGTATGAGCACTTTAAGAGTCTTGGTTTTGGCACGGAGCCTGGCAATGTTGAAAAGCTTGCCATCTGACCTCGTCCGAATGTATACACCCTCCGAGCAATCGGCAAAGGTGTAGTGGAGTAACATCAAGAAGAAAATCCTGAACAGGGTTGGCACCAAAACGCAGTCCTGCTTTACTCCACTGCTGACTGGGAAGGCATCCGAGGTGGCTCCATCAAAGCAGATGGTGCTCTCCATGTCCTTGTGGAAAGCGGTGATGAGGGCAAGGAGTTTTGGTGGGCAGCCGATCTATTTTATAGTACATTAGTTACAGAGATATTCACTAGGTCAGGAGTAAAGCTGCTGGGTAATGAAAGATTAAGGCTCTGAGATTTAATTTTCAAAAAAATGACCGTGGAAAATTTTAGACGTAAATTCATGTCCTGTTATTAACAATGAGTTAACAACTTTGGCCGCTTACATAAGTAGGCAATAAAGTTGACAACCATTTGGCAGTAAATGGGACTAAGGTTGTTGGGTGCTCCCTGGTAAGTCTAAGGGTGGCAGCAACACACCCTGTAAATAGGTACATGATAATAGGGATGGTAGCAACATACCCCGCAAGTGATGGATGAGCCAACAAGTGTGGCGCATGCCACACCTGGAAATAAGGGATGAGCCAAAGAATGTGGCGCATGCCACACCCGGTTTGATATAAGCCTGAGGTGGGGTCAGGGTCCCACCCGGCCTGCTACTTAAGTTGCTTAAATTTTACCTTTTACTCTATCTTAGAAAAAAAAATTTCTATTGTTTCACTTTCTCTCACGAGCTGTCTGTTGAACACAATGTGTGAAGTTTGCCCTTAGGAAAAAAAGAAATAATATATAGATTTAGGCCAGCCTAAAAGCGGAGCTCCTCAGTTATTTTTCGGAATGTTGTTACTAATGAAAATAATCCAACATGTATGAGGTAAATTGCGAATGATTTAATAGTTTCAGCCGGAACTAGTATTACATCAGCAGATCGAGGTGAAAGATGGTGTGATTATGAAATATAGAGCCATGATTTCAAGGATTTCTGGGAAGCCACCAAAAATCTTGATCACATAACAGAACTGTCTTCTGTGCTTTTTGGTGGCATTTCTTGTTCTTTCCTACCTTATTCAGAAAGACAAGGCATTGATATTAATCATTATATTCTTCCTTAGTTAACATGGGGATTCCCACACAAAAGAAGTTTACACATTTTTGTTGTTGTGGGGACTGATTAAAATGCAGTGGTTAAAATATACTCAGTCCCTGAATCTCTACCAAATGTAATCTCACAGAAATACCAAAACAGTATACATATGTGAAAAGTTGGAAAGTTTTGTTTTCTAACTTCTCCCCAAAGATACATTTAGCCATCTTCACTATTGTATGCAGTCTACTCCTGCTGGAAGGGTTCGCAATAAGCAAAATCACCCTTGCATGAATGGTAATTACGATATTTTTGTTTGCTGGTTATGAATACTTGCATAGGCTTCTAATAATAATTTTATTATTCAATTTCAATGTGATTTGTTCTTTTTCTCGACTGGCATTGTGGACTACAAGAGCTGTTATTGGGTTCCATTAATTAATTTTGCTATGATTAAATTATACCAAGAATTATCAGTAAGCTAAGAGGAAATTATATTATGTACATGTATTTTGTCTGCACTACACAACCAAATGCACTCAAAGGTTATCAGGCATAGGTACATTTGTCAGAAGAGCCCAGCATATCCAAGATATGTTTTGATTGACACATCACTTAAGATAATTTACAGCAAAATGGATAAAAAATACATCAATATCCTATATGCACCAAAGCCAGACATGGGGTTATAAGGCAATCATTTAAACAACAGATTGAAATAATTTATAAATTAGAGCACACTATTTCTACAACAGAATGGAACAAATTAACCTTATCGGACATTGCGAATGGCAAGGCTGTCTGTAGAATGTCACAAATTTCTCAACCCTTTCTTTCTACAAAAATGCTAATCCTGCAACTTTGCTTAAGACCCAGTTCTCCATTTCATGTTGGCAAAATATCAATTTATGCCTTGTCCAATGCAGATTATCACAAAATTGATTTAAAAGGTCAATAAATATCATTTTAAAGCCAAAAAGCCAATTATTTAAATAAACCATGAGTAAATTATCTCTAAGAAAAACTGATTAATTTAACAGGCACTTAAAAATAATTAGTTAATATGTGTTTCTTAATAATGTAATGCAGTGCATCTGTCACAATGTTGCAGCTATGATATTACTACACACAGGATGGGTTGCAGAACTGAACCTCCAAGTCAGTTTATTCAATGAACTTGGTGCAGAATTTATAATCCCATCAAGTTGTCTGTAAATACAGAGAAACCAAACAAAGCATTACAATCATAAGTAAAGAATTACTGAACTCTTTTACATGTATGAACAGGGTATGTTCCATTAATATTGGGGATCTCTCAGAAGCTGCATCCATGATAAATTAATTATTTGTTCCCAGATGCATTTGTTTATAGAACTTTTCACAGATTAATATATCTGTCATAACAGTGATCTCTGTGGTCTACAACAATTAGTACACAAGAAAAATACACTCAGTAAGATATTTTTTACAATAAAAATCAATGTCTATAAGCAATCATAAGGACCTTAAATTTATATTTCCTCAGAAATATCTCACCAGGCCATGGTTGCTTTGAAAATCTTTGATGTTTTAATACAGGCTGACCATCTGTAAACTGTTCATATATTGACTGACTGGAACAGGCATGTAATTCCTTCCTTTGATATACAGTGTACTTCATTGTTAGTTGTTTACTGAGTGTTAGTAGTGAATCAAATGCTAGGGGTTGGTTACTCCAACTCTCACAGTGGCAGGCTCTGCCCTGAGATACAAAGCAAACTTACATAACTGTTATGAACTTCGTGACTTGCTTTCGAGAGCAAATGCAATTTGCTTCAAACAAGAAACTGGAACATTGCAAGTTACAACAATGTGCACAGTCCCAATCACAGGGTCATCCAGGCTGTTTGGTTGTACATATAACTGTACAACTGTATATGAGTTCAGCTTCCAGAAGGAAATCAGAGTTTGTCAGGATAAATACTGATGTTCTTGCTTACTCAATGAATGAATGTGCAGTTCCAGAAGATATTCACACCCAACACCCATTCATGGCCAGTCTTTAGAAATTCCAAATTAAAGTATCAGGAATCAAGAACTCTAATAGAGAAAAAACCTCCATGTGGGGTATGAATCTTTTCTTGAAGAAAACAATGTCTGAGAAATCATTAATTACAAAATAATGTTTAAGAAACATCTTACCTTTCAGAGAATTTTGTAATCTACACTGTCTGGCCAGTTCATATATTTGACAAGTTGACACTGGGCATGTTTGTAAATTTGTGCACTTCAACATCACATTACTATGTAGTAGCACTGGTCAACTAAAAACAGCATAATTTGGTTAATTAATATACACTGTACATTATTAGGTTGAAATATTGGTGTAGATTGTTGCACATCAACAGATACAGAAACTATTTGCACCTGAATCATAACAAGTGGAAAATCATGCATGAGACATTTACATGTACATGTAGCAGCCCTCCACCTCAGAACCATCACAGAGATGACATGATATTTTTAAACTCTGAAATTTCAGATTATTCAAGATTAACATATGCACATACATCATCTGGGGCAACCCTAAAACACTGAATTTGGAAACCGAAATCTGGAATCCAGAATCTGGAATCTGGAATCCGGAACCGAAAACCAGAATCTGGAATCCAGATATTATGAATGATGATTGAAATAATTCACTTCAGCAATGTCTAATAAATAAATATGAGCAAAAATTGTTTTGTTGTTATTTATTTTCTTGGCTTTACTTCAGCAACAGACTAATTGCTAAAAAATTATTGACCAGTTCTGAACAACCCTTAGCTATATATCTGGCCCGGTTGTTCAAAAGCTGCATAAAGCTATCCATTGGGTACATCACTATCCAGTCAGGGTTACTGATTTTTTGGGTGGATAGAGTTACTCATAGCCTGCGAGCAGGCTCTAGTATCTGTCTCTAGTGTCTGAGTAGGCTAAATAGGTGTCTAGTGTTTTTCTCCATTGGCATGTCACCAAGAGCCTTCATGTGGCTTTGCCACTCACGCCCCCAGCCCAAACACGAGAGCCTGCTCATAAGTTAAGTTACCCATCTTTTGTTCAAGCTGGCCCTGGTGAGAGCCCGGTTCTTGTCTAGATCAAATTGTTCTGAGAAGACTGGTGAGCAGCACATTAACAACAATCTATTATAGGCTATTGCAGTGAGTTTCTGGCAGTCTTTTAGCATCTTTTAATAACATGTGGTCTGATCTGTTAGCAAGTGAGAAGCAGACGGAAGTAAGTGTGCAACATTTCTACAAATTGTTTTAATATGATGGCTGCCAAGAATATGAAATGCTGATTTGTCACAGTATCAGTCTGGAAATTGTGTTAATCTGGAATTGGTCTTGTATCTGTTGGAAAAATCAAATTTCATATTTAGACCAGACGGGTTAGCCTTTGGACTTCGAAAGTGGGGGGGCCTGACTGTCAATGTACAGGGGGCTGCCACTGACGGATATCCTGTTCTCTATGACATTTTCTTTCTTGTTCAGTATTTACTAGACATCAAGGATAAATTTATACTTCCGGTAAATTGAAGATCACTTATTGAACAAAATGGCAATTACCAGCAAGCTTATTTTAGACGCTCTCGAGGTGTTGGGAATAAAATTAAGACGCACTTTATTGAGATTCTCATAATCATAGCCCTGGCTAGAAATAAAGGTTGCACGATTTCAACAGACAGGGAATTTTTGTTTCAAAAAAGGTTAAGTTTGAGGTCCTTTTTACTTGGCAGCTTACTTTTTACCATCGAAAGGCTAAGCAAAACAATTTTCGCGTATTTGAAGAACTTATTTTCTTTGATTTGTGGATTCCGGTTTCCGGTTTCTGGATTGCGGTTTTTGGTTCCGGATTCCGGATTCCAGTTTCTGGGTTTTAGGGTTGCCCCCATCTTTAACAGACTGTTTGCTTCACATTCAGTTTACACATGGCTGTTATCCAGCATAGGCAGACTTATAAGTTTTCCTTCAAAAATATATTGCAACAACTATTGCATCTTTTATTACCTATTCTTGTGATGAAATGACACAAAATCCAAGAACAAGAAGTCATAAGCATAAAACTAACTTACGTGGTGCTTACGGTTCCTCTTACTGTCTACATATGCCGTCCATAAACTGGTGATGCCTGGACAATGTACTCATTATTTTTCTGATCACACCTTTTAAAACGTCACTGTTATATAATTTGTCCTGAAAAAGCAACACATGAAATGTTATGCCTTTGGCACTCACCAAATACCTTTACATGATGCATAATGTACACCATATCAACATTCACAATAGATCGTTTTCACTGTCACGCAATAAAAAAATAAATCGAAAACCATCCTTTGGAAAAAGCTATGAAATTATGATGTTATAGAAGGTAACTAAATGAGACACTTCTCCAAGTTTTAGGCCTGTACGTTCCCCCAAACTTCAGATATTCGTCGAAATGTTTCGCAGACATTTACAGAGCACAGTATGAAAACGCCATGTTGGTGTACCTCCGTGGTACACCAATATGGCGGCCGGAAAATAGAGTAAACATCTGGAACTTTCTTTGGCTATCTAGGCGACTGATTATCAGTGCTGATCAAACAAGCATTTACATAAGCACTTTTCCTAATGCTCGAACTTCTAAAAAAGTTCAAAATCATGAGATAAGTATATATTTTTCGACGAACTCGATCATAGCCTTATGTCACGCACCTCCATAACCCTGAAATTCAAAATGCTCTGGATTCCAAACGAAGCACGTTATTGAGCTGTAAAATTGTAAACAGATATAAATATACCGCCTCTTATGCCTGACGAGGATAAAAACTTTGGAGGTTCTTTAGTTTTGGATTTTAGAAAGTGATGACGTCACGTGAAAACGATGTATTCTTTTTACTTTCATTGTAACTCTTTTGGGTCATTTTCCCTCACTTGAAGACAGGACTTCCACATTAGGTGATAATTTGCCTCTGGAATCTCTATGAATTCGCAGGGAGTGATAACAATTAAATCGTGACTAACTTTAGCAAAGGAGGCGTTCAAATGTCAGATTTTAATGCTAAGTTTATACAGTAACTTTACATTACTCTTCGTATATATATATAACCTCTTAATTATTGCACCTATAGACAGAAGGTGTGCTGGGGGAAGAAATGTTCTAAACTTTCTGAACTTTTCCCCCTTACCTGTAATAGGATGACTATTATGAACTACGGTTTGTAACCAACACCAACATCAGGTTATGTATACACATGTATATTTTGTTGTCGTCTGTAATCATAAAAAAATAAAAATTTAAAATCCTCCATAAAGTTCATACTCAATAACACTGCTACATGTAGCGCTGTTACTGGAAATCAGTTGAAGTGAAACTGTTGAAACAGCTCTGTCAAAATTGTTTCTAACAGTTAAGGCAGGATAACAGAATATACATGTAGCACACAGCAAAGGCTAGAGATACACACATGTTAGTTACCAGTTAGGATTTGGTGAGCTTCTGTGCTGTAGGTATGGTGGAAAATAATAGATTATCAGAAATGAAGGTTCCTGAGACATCTTGACAGCACTGAGAGGAATTAATATATAAATTCACAAAATAAGGAGAAGTTCTTGCCCTGTCCAGTTCTCTGTAATAAAAATATCATTTACATACAAGTCATTTATTATATATGGTTTGTGTTTAAAGCTGATATAATGCACACTCTGATTGGCCAATTCCAGTGCATTATTTATATTTACACGGTATACCTCGGTAAAATGATAAAACATTGCGTGCGACTAAAATAAAAAAATGTAAAAAATAAAAATAAAAATAAATGCCTAATTCATAACAATTTAAAATACTCAACACTAAAACGAATGTAATTCTTTACTTGAAAATTATTCTCCCGTAATGCCCATGGGCCAATTACAGGCATGCTAAAAAGTCCTAACACAAAGTAAAAGGAAATTAACAAAACTATTGCTTTTTTCCGGAAAATTGTAGCGACTGAAGACAATGATGGAACACTCTGAGAGTGCATTCTATCAACCTGATGAGATAAAATTTAAGGAGAATAGAGAATTCACAAAGTTATATCACAAACGAATTGGTACAGGAGAGGACAAAGGAAACTGTACAGCCAGGAAGAAACTGAAACTTTCTTCGACGAGCAAAAAAGTATCCATGCACAACAAAGAAAACAGTCAGTGACATTCATTTAATAAGTTAGTTAATAAAAAATTAGTGTGAAAAAGAGAGCAGAGAGAAAGAAAGTGGAGATAGGAGAATGCTCTCTCCCACTAAATTGTGTATATATTTATACAAAAGTTATTCTTATTACCGAGAAATGGTTAGGGCAAGAACTTCTATTACACTGTTCAATTTACCGAGTTAATTAGTACCATCTCACTTTTTGGGAACATTTCCATATTAAATGTAAATACCGCATTGGGGAATAACCTCTTATTAAGAAAATAGGGTCCATGTACCCCCAACCAAAAGCAATGGCACAAATAAAATGAAATAGCCAATCAAAATCAAAGCAGAGCTTTATTTGCAGACAGTATTGCCATGCATAATCGTCTACTCGACATTTTGGACTATATAAGCATTTCACCAAACCGAACTAATTGGACAGACAACAAAATAAAACGAGGAAATCTACATTATAAACACAAGATGCATATCACTACATCTGAGCTCGAGTATCAACAGCAAATCCCTTCTCAATGAAAGGTGACCGAATAAAAGAGAGGATAAAGAAAATTCGTTTAAGCTTGCAGTGTTAAAGTTTAAAAATTATTCACGCTTAAATTTGATCGAATATTACTGAGAGTCTGTATTTTTGCCGACGGCTTAATTTAGCTTTGCGGTCATTTTATTGGCAGTGGCTTTACCAGTCTTCAACCAAATTAACCTCGGAATTCACAAAAGCAAACCGAATAAATTGAACTAACAAAACAAGGAAATCTCCATACTTTGTAATCACAATATGCAAATATTCACATAGGAACAAAAGTAAATTTAGCAAATCCTGTTCGCTTCGGCTTAAAAAGGTTTGTAGACCTTTCTTGGTTTTCAACAACAACAGAAGAAAAAATTTTAGCAGTCTACGAAGCGGCAGTGCTAACTAACACAGAGAAAACTTCAAAACTCGCCCGGCCGTGTTTACAAGTACGGTTTTGGTTAAGCTTATTTTTAGACGTGAGGTTATAAGCTTAAGTTGACGACGAAAATCGACAGAAAACTTTATTTGTGTACAACTTACAGCAACCTCCAAAGCGACCCACGTGTTATTGTTTAGAGACGAGCGAAATTAAAACGATGCAATTTTTAAAATCTCTTACTGCATGGCTTCAAATAAGGAAGACTTTTAATGGATTCCAATTGAAAATAAGCTTAGCTAAGCTTATGTCGCAGAGGCAACTTGTTAATTTTCATAGCAAACGCAACAACAAAAGTCACTTACCGCAAGTTGGCAATTCAGTTCGGCCAGTGTAAATCTTCCAGGCAGAAACTTGCAGCAAAGGTTGTGAAGACTGAACTGAAGTTATATTTTCGATAGATCAAAGAATCAACCACTTCTTTCCGCTACGTTTACTGTTGTAATTTCTCTAAAACACTCGGGTACGTTTGATTTCTCTTGTTCATCACCTGACCAAATCATGTGACTTTTGAATTTTCTTGCACGGCTGAACAGCATCACGTTCGCGCGAATTTTGAACTTGGCCATGGAGAGTTCGGCAGTCTTCTGAATCAATTGTCGGGTACTTTCGCCTCCTTTCTATAGCCCTCGTTAGCTTTGGTTCACGGCATTGTTCGGTATTATTTCACCTCCTTTCTCTAGCCCTTGACTAGCTATAATTCACGGCATTGTTCAGTACTGTTTCGCCTCCTTCCCCAGCGCTGGCCCACTCTGTCTTTTTCGCGATCTTCTTCGCTACTTCTTTGCCTGTTAATTCGTGCTTGTTTTTTGCTTCAGTGCAACCCTGTCTTAAAAACATTAGATCAACCTCCGCTATCGTTTTTCTTTAAAAATCCCGCCAAGAAAAATGGCATTCTCCCGCTATAAACCGAGGGTGCATGTCTCTGTCAACCTATTAGCTGGAGTATGGCGCCATCTTGCGCGACTCCGTCGTCGTCGTCGTCGTCGCCGTCGTCGCCGTCGTGCGTACGCGCCCACGAGCAATACCGCTAGCCATAATAACCATGAGAAAATCAACTCATGGGTTTCCTTTTCTTCCCTATATGGGTATGGGGCTCCGCTAAAAAAAAGCAACAGTGTTTCACTCATGCCCACTTCATGCTTGCCCGTCGGGCAACCTGTGATAAGACAGCACTAGCCCAACCGATGTTTCACTAGTCCCGGGCTATCGGACAGCCTTTTCGTCTCACCCTGTGGTATCAGAGATGTCCTCTAGGGACTGGTCACCAAACACCTTCAGTAGGGGCTTTTGCTTCACGGTGATTATTTGGTCAATACAACCCAGGATAAAGAAGCTTGCCTTGTCAAGGGTGTCAGCTATGGCAAGTGCTTCTCTCTCCACTAGTACATAACATGATTAATCTGCATGAGTGAATCGGCTACTGACTAGTGTGATTTTCCAGCCTGTGTGACAGCTTATGGGTTCATTGGATGGGCACTGGTAATGTTTTTAGGATAGCCAGAATCAACTGCCACCGTGGGACCAGTCTGTGGCTAGGCAAATTGGCTTGGATTTATTGTAGATGCATACTCCCTCCCCTATCTCGCTAATGATCACTAATTTGGATTCTTTCAAAAGTCAGTTGAGCTCATCATCCCACTTGAAGGGGTTGCAGGTTTGAGTAACTGGCAGAATGGCAGCATGTGCTCAGTTGCTGAAAAGGCGTATGACACCTGGTTGATATGTCCGGACCAGGAGCGCACATCAGTGATGTTGGCAGGTCTCAGAAAGTGGCAAATGGCATCTAGATACTTCTTTCATGGGTGCACACTGCCAGAAGGGCTCAAATCCCACAAACGCGACAGTGTCAGCCCCAAACACACACTTGTCTGGGTTTAGTATGATGGCATTGTGTCTGCAAAGAGGTCAAGCCAGTCAACTGCCTGGAGGAAGCTCTCAGTTAGCTTGTCTGCCCAGCGGAGAGTGTCATCAATGCATTTGGTCTTGTTAGGGGATCCGGGAGACTATTTCCTCAAACCGTCTTGAGTATCCATTGGCTGGCACGACATAACCCTGGGATACAGTTTTGTACTGATATCGTCCCCACGGGTTGATGAATGTGATGAGGTGGTGGTTGTCTGGTTGCAGCGGTACATTGTGGTAGTTGTTCCAGCAGTCAAAGATGGTCATCTTTTTTTGCCACTGGGTATAGAGTGGGCTTGATGGAATGGGCTGTGTCTGGTAGGTTTTGCAGGTGGCATGGAGGTTAAGTGCCTAGAAGTCTAATGTACGTCAAGGCTTGCCATTCTTTTCACACACTACCACGCAATGACACCACATCACTGGTTGCCCTACTGGTACTGGCTCTGGGACACCTAGGGCAACATCCTTGTCGAGGTCAGCTTTCATGTTTGTTTGCCAGTGGAGTGGTACTGGTACAGGGGTGTGGTGGGTAACAGGTTCTGCATTAGGGTCCACCATAAGCAGCATAGGAATGCCCTCCATCTGGGGCAGTAGTTGGTGCTTGCACTAATGAAGGTACTGGACTTGTAGTAATCCAGAAGCCAATGTTATCATTGCATCTGATTCGCTTCAGTTTCTGGGAATAGGGGTTCGTTGGTTTTAGCGCTGGTGTATGACCATGAGGATAGTTGCAAAGTGTGAGTGGGATAGGTTCTGGGGGGTGTTGTTCTGTCGCATCACATGCAGCATCTGGACTGGTCAGGGTTTGTGATTGGAGGGTCTCACCAATGGCGAGGAAGTGCTTCAAGATTTTGCCTAGTGCTGCACAGGCCTCCCAGCTGAGGAATAATCTATCACAGTCACTTGTGATGAACACCATTTGTCCAGTGTCAAGGGGCTGACCAAATTTTGATCTGCTGGAGAATCTCAGTGTGATAGCGCAAGGATCTGGATGCCGTCATTGTTGGCAGCATGCATGTGTATGGTGACGGGGATCAGGTTGTCTTCATGCAGACCGAGGTGACAGAGAACTTACAAATTGACTAGGTAGCTCTGGCATCCTATGTTTGTCATAGCAGAGAGTCACAGAGATTGTGGATAACAGGTGGGAGGGGGTTTTGTACCCCATGGCCAAATAATCACGCGGGTGAGCAGCTGCCATGACATTGCAGAAAGAATGAGGTTGGGATGCCTGTTGAACCAAATGGTCTTTCAGATGGTTATGCAGTTGGTGGTCAAGTGATATCACAGGTGTGCTTGTATTGTGGCTGCAGTTGGTTGCTGTGCAGAGGGAGTCAAAGATGGCACTCTCTATATCTTGAGGATGGTTGCTCAATGAACCAGGCAGTGGTGGTTTGATAGGTTTGTCTTTGCTTCAGCACGTGGTTGCAGAGTGGTTTGCTCGGCCACAGTGGTCACAGATTGTGCCATAGGCGGGGGTAGGTGTTCCTCCTGATTTTGATTTGGGCGCTCATGCCATGTCCACGTTTGCCGCAGTAGGAGCAGTGTTCATTGTTGGTGACTTTGCGATTCTTCATCTCGTCCTGTTGGGCACGGTGGTTTTGGCTGAAGGCTGCATCTGCTCCCTGGGTTTGCAGCAAGTGCCCAGCAGATCGTTTGCCAGCCTCTTTTGCCTCAGCAAATTGAAACTCTTCTTGGAGGGTCATATCCTGGTTCTTGTCACCTAGCAAGTCCAACTGGATCTTATTGTCGGCTAAGGCACACGTTAGGACATTATGCAGGATGTTTTCTCTATAGTTGACCTCAGTGTCGCAGCCAGAGTACTTGACCAGGAATTTACAAATGCTGGCTTGGGCATGAACGTGGAAACCAAAAGTACGAATCGTTTTGTCTCTGTGTTGGTGCATGTTATGTAGTTGTACCCGGGCAACCATTGGTAGTGGGCAAGTCACCTGCATTGCTCGTTATGTCCTTGCATAGCTGTTCATTGCAACATTCTAGTAGTTGGATGAACATGGAATGGACGTCTGTATTTTGCCAGTGTTGTACTTTGGTTCTGTCTGTTTCACCGCTAGGCTGATAGTCTTCTTTGGCGACCACAGGAAGGGTTTGATTTGGCATGAAAACCAAGATTGTGGTTGTGATGGAAGCTGTGTTCGTTTTGACGTACAACAAAGAAGGACGCTTCCTATTGGCCTTGTTTTATGGTTGTTTCAATCTGCTGTTGATGATATTAGACCCAACCTGCCCATCATGCACAGCGTGTATGTTGCATTGATTGAGTTGGCCACTGCATGCATTTTCTTCAGTGTGGTATAACTTTTGTCTTCATGTTAAAGGCTCATGTGTAGACTGAGAAAATACATGGGATCTTCCTCGGTACATGTATACCACTCAAAAGTGTTGCATATCAGTGTACTAATGTATGTATTTTTAGGAAAGTAGACAGTGTAACCTGTCTCATAGAGGTTGTTTTTGAGACCAGAAACTGTTTTAGGATTTTGCATTGCTTAAAGCTATCGTAAAGTTGTGTACCATGCATGAAGGACTGTTATTTACCTAAAGGTGCTTTGAAGTAGATTAACTGAAATTTATTACTCCTGATTGTGAAATTATAGTGAGTTCTGTTTACAAGAGTTTGTGTGACATTTTTGCTACATGTACGTGTGGTTCATGTATCTAGTATAATGCTTGATCTTGTTATAGGTACATGTATCTTTCAGGAAGATCACTACATGTACCTGACTCAGTTATTTTGCTTTTGCAGCTGCAAATGGAGAATTCAGTGCTGATGTTGTGTTCGCCTTGGACTATTCTTCAAGTGTGACAAAAGAAGAAATTAAGAAAGAGATTAACTTTGTTCAACATCTGGCTCAATCTTGGAATTTAACCTCAGAGTGTTCCAAAGCTGCCCTGGTTGTATATGGGGATAACTCTGAAACAGTGATACCATTTGATTCAGATGATGAGAAATTGTTTTCTGATAAACTTGGTGAACTAAAAACTGAAACACTGTTTCGGAGTAAATGCAGAAGAATGGATTTGGCACTGAAAGAAGCAGCTGACAATCTCACTGCAATAAAGGCGGCAAGTCAAAACCAATACCAGCTCGTCATTATCATCACAGCTGGAAAGCAGTTTTCAAATGAGGAAGGCAAAGAAGATACTGAAGACCTTATCTCGTCTTCCGAGTTGTTATACTCCAGCAATGTTAAAGTCATCATTGTGCCAGTTGGATTGGAAACAGACTTTAAAGAGCTTGGATTGATAGTGAAACGCCTGCAGTCTTTGTTTCCACTCTCAAGTTTTGATGATCTTACTCAAGCTAGAGCCCAGGAAATTGCATCTCACATCTACAAGACTATTGGTGAGAATACATATTGCATGACGTGTATTGTTATTGCATGTTGTAAAGAAGGCCTACCTCTGAAACAGGGGGATTCTGTGGGGAGCTCTAAACTTTACCCGTTAATTTTAACAAAATTTACCAACGGATATCATCATCAGTCCTTGTCATGCCATGGGACCCATGAGGCCTTTGCAGTCTTTCTTCAGTGGGAGTGGTCTTGGTACACTTTTTGGATTTTACTCCAAGTCAGTTGATTAAATTTAAGTTATTTCTCTCCTGACCTTCTCCAAGTTACTTCTAGGCCTTCCCCATTGTCTTTCACCCGCTGGTGTCCAGAACAAACGTTCTTCAATAACATTGCCGAAGAAAGCTGAGCAGTCTAAAATTAATGGGTGGAAACGACAGCTGTAAGGGGGGAGCTGGAGGCTGCTGTCTTACCAGGCATTTCGCAGTTAATTAGTCAGGAAAACTATTTTTATCAGGAAATAGTAACACAATTTTGAAAAGGGATGTCTATGGCAATTATCCATAACAATCTCAGCAAGATCTAAAGTAAAACGTTCAATCCAAGATACACGTACATGTAAGTAATAAGTACAGGCTGAAAAAAAAAAAAAAACATTGTTCCTCTCAGAGCAATTAGTCGGGTTGGAGCATTTTTTGTCATAGTTACTGGTCTTGTAAGGAGCCTTCAAACCTCGAGATATCATGGTAGCAATCGTTTCCAGTACCGTCCACCGTTTACCGTTAATCAGAATTCCAGTGTTAACTTAAGCCCTCTGTCAAAGTCCGGTATTGACATTGCAACTTCGGACTCCCACATAAACAATTAACCCTTGAACCCTTTGATTCATGCAACTTTGTCATGTTATGTTTTGTCAAAGCGATTACTCTACCCATTGATAGCTCTACTCTTGTAGCGTGGCAGGTGAATAGACAAAGATATATCTTCTGTCTGGTGTTCTGTCCTCCCTACTTGGTAAAGATCGACAGAGATCTGTTTGAAGGAAGACAAGAACGCCTGAGAACACAGTCCTTGCATGGAGGCCATAACTCTCTGTGCGAGTGTGTTCATTCTACACGTACGCTTGCAGTACACTCTGTCTTTCTCTTAAAGGATGGGCAATTGTGTGATTGATTTTTCTTCTCCCTGCTGAGATAGTGAGAGCTCCTGGAAAATCATTTTAAATAAATTGCGATGATTGTAGTGCCTGGTTGCATGGTCTGATTTGAAGAAATCAAATTTGTTTGTTCTGTTATTACTTGCCGTATACTGTAATTGTCTTATTTAAAGGCATCATAGCCTCACAGGCCATGTGTGCTATTGCACAATAGAGCTGAAGTTTAGCTGGGCTTCCAAGGTTTCTCTAGGTGCAGAGTCCAGAACTTTCCTTGTGCAATCTTTAGAGACACCTCTTATTGTTAAAATGGTTCCTTCAATGTGGCCAGTTTTTTGTTCAGTAGTCATTTACTTACTGCTCCCTCATTCATTTATCCACTGCCTGTACTTAGTGCTGGGGGAACCTCTAGTTGAACTAGTGTTAGAGAGTGTTGTAGAGAGCTCTCCTCCCTTTGTGCAGTTGTACTTTCCAATTGGCATTTGTTAGAAATTGCAAAAAATCAGCCAGTATCTGACCAAACTGTTTGCCATGGGCTTCCATTTCGTTTAAGACGATTTATCAGAGCTCCGGATTTTTCAGCATGTGCACCTTAGTCCGAACTTTTTTAACGGCCTCAGTGACCTACAAGGCTTCAACCTGAAGACATCCACACAACTGGCAGAATAGCTTGTGTTCAACTCTCGCCCTGTAAACACTGAGTAGAAGGCTGCAATTCCTAGCTTCTTCTGTGAACGAATTTTCTTGCTCTCTTTAGTAGTGCTATGGAATCAACACCTAGATGGTAAGTGGTTGACTTGATGATTGCTTACCCCCAGAGGTTACAAATTTACCATGACTGTCATTTTAAAATGACTGTTGCTTGGTGTAATTTGCACTAATGGTACCTACCAGATGTAATCGATTAGGTGGAGTGAACAAATTGATGTCACAACCAGAAAATTGTATTCCGTGACGTAAGATTAACGGTGTTGATTATCACGTGCACCATGCACATGATCGTTGAACTTTGAACTATCGCACTTGTATGAGTTGTCTTCGAGCTTTTCAACAGAGAGTTGTAGAAAGGGAGAAGTGATGTTAAACCAGTTTGTTCAAATGATGTGAGTTTCCTTTGTCGGCATAGACCAAATTCCCAACAAAAGTGGTGACCCCACCAGGATCAAAGAAGGATGGCGAAAACAATCGATCAGCACACGAAAGTGGTCAACACAAAACTGCAAACCCTCAAACCTATTGCAAGGACAAGCAATCACTGCGATCGAGGATAAAGTGGTTCTATCGATGGAGAGAATACAAAACGCTTTGAAGAAGAAAATGGAAGAAGTCCATGACCTGAAAACCAAATTCAAGAACTGATGTTTGAGGCAGAAAAGGAGGAGCACAAAATCGTGGAACAGGGTAAAGAAATTGAAGAGCATGCAAGTGTGTTTGAGAAGGCAATCGACCAGCTCGACTTAACTATCAAGGAATGCAAACATGTCGAAATGCAGGCCAAAGAGAAAGAAAAGGAGGAGCACGATGCACAGCTCAGGGAGAAAAGGTATGACGAGGAAATGCGTTTCGAAAAAGCTAAACTGGAGTAAAAGCTAAAATATGAAAGGAAAACTGAAGAGAAAAAAGAGCAAAACATCAACGCAAAGCTGCCAAAACTTGTCATCACCAAGTTCAAGGCATACCTGCCGACTGGCTGCAGTTTTGGGGCCAATTCGCAGCAGAAGTTGACTCGGCAAATGTTTTACAGATCACAAAGTTTTCCTACCTTAAGGAGCTTTTGGAGGCTCAAGTTCGATCGTCCATAGATGGCCTCCCATTCACCACCAAAAGCTACGAATGAACAAAGAATATTTTGAAAACAAAATTTGGAAAGGAGAGCGAGATCGTAAATGCCTATGTAAACAGCATCATGTCACTTCCCGTGATTTACTGAGCAAATCTAAACAAGGTATTGTAGTTTTATGAAAAACTATGTTCAAACGGTCAAGCACTTAAAGCAATGGGCAAACTCGGGGAGATGAATGGTTACATAAGGATGACACTGAACACTGAAGGAATTAGAGGAGATTTAGTGAGATCTGACGATGATTGGAAAGAATGGAAAGAAAGCAGCTTGTCGAGGCATTGCGAAAGTGGACCGTGAGGAACCCGCCAAAGCCTGATGAAGATCTTAACCACGAGAAACCACCGTCATTGAAACTGCCATTCAAACCGCCGCTTAAATTCCCTAAGCAACGAGACAGAGTGTTTAACTCGAGGCAAGAGGGATGGAAAACAAGACCCTTTGTGTACTGTGAAATGAGCGAGCACAAATCAGTCGACTGTGACAAGAAAGTAGGCGTAGCACTACGGAAAAAGTTCCTCAGTGAGAAAAGGTTGTGTTTTAAAACTGCACTGGTTCAAGGCACCGGGCTGCGGACTGTCATATCGTTAGAAATTGCCAAAAATGTAATGGCGGACAACACACATCAATCTGTGATAGGGATTCCCAACAGATGTTGCTAGCCACTGGCAAAGGAGCAGTCATTTACCCTGTCATGGTTGTTCATGTAGACGGCATAAAATGATGAGTATTACTGGACACTGGGGCAGCTCTTATCAAGCGACTTGGAAAACAAGCGTCTAGGATGGAGCACAAGAGAATTGACATGATGATGTGTTGGACTAACCAGAAGATTTATCAGTATGATGTCAAGGTTTCAAGCATCGTGGGAGATTTTAACATGGCCGCATCAGTCAGTAAGGTAGATAGAAGTGTTCTGCTGACCATCCCTAACCCAAGATATGCTGACAAAATCCACCAGTACCCCCCACCCGCAGGGAGTAGTCATGAATGATGAGGAAGAAGCCAGAGTTACACATCCATTTGATATTGGGTGCAAGAGAGTACTCCAGGATTAAGTCTGACACAACGCTACAGATTGGAAAAGTTGGGAGAACCAGTTGGTGAGCTAATCTCACTGGGATGGACAATGATGTTGGCTGGAAAAGAAGCACTCATGGGGAGCATTTATCTCTCTAGAACCTCGTCCAGTGATTACGCACAGCTATGCAGTCTAGACGTGTTAAGTCTTCAGGACAGGCCAGACGGTGATCAGCAATTAGTGTACAATGATTTTAAGGAGCAATCAAGCACAGTGACGAAGGATGGTATGAAATAGGGTTACTATGGAAACATGGTCATGATCTCGTCCCAAACAATAAACAGGGAAGTCTGAGAAGACTGGAAAGCCTCTACAAGAAACTGCAGAAAGAGCCTAACCTTCTGGCCCAGTATGATGAAGTTATTCAAGACCAGTTGGTGAATGGAATCCTAGAGAGAGTGTCTTCAGATCCAGTGGGAAGAGAATTCTACATCCCGCAACAAGACTGTTGTCAGAGAGTCTGCAGAATCCACCAAACTGCAAGTCGTCTTAGATGCATTAGCTATATCAAAAGAAAGACGTCCGTCATTGAACGACTGCTTAGTGACGGGACCACCCCTCCAAAACTTGCTGTGGGACATTCTGGTGAGAAACCGATTGAAACCTGTAGCTTTGGCAGGTGACCTCAAGCAGGCGTTCCTACAAGTCCGTATACAATCGGAGGATCGAGATGCCCTGAGATTTCACTGGATCAAGGACAAGGAAATGTTGAATGTAGAAGTTTTGAGATATACCCATGCATTGTTTGGACTTGTCCGGTCACCACTCTCGTTAGAAGGAACATTGCATCAACACTTAGAAGGTATGAAAGAAAGATAGCGAAGTGCAGTAGAAGAAATCAAGAAGAGTCTATACGTTGACGATGTTATCACCGGTGGAGAAACAACAGAGAAGGTGTGCAAGCTGAAAGAATCGGCCGTCACAGTATTTGGAGAAGCACGGTTAGAGTTACACAAATGGCATTCAAACGAGGCATAGTTAGAAGGAAGCAGTGAACCAGAAGACAGGAAACAAAGCTATGCCAAGGAAGAACATGGAGTCAAACCCAGAGAAACCAAGATGTTGGGGCTACCATGGAACAAAACTGAAGACACCATCGCTGTCACATTCTGAGAGGCCTTCCCATAAGTATCTAAGAGAGAAATGTTGCGCTTCCTTGCTTCAGTTTATGACCCACTTGGTGTAGCTTCACCAGTATCACTTGTGGGGAAGCTTTTGTATCGAGAAGTCTGTGACCAACACCTCCCATGGGACCAGAAAGTACTTGAGACCGTCTCGAAGCAGTGAAAAAAAATTGGGAGGAGCCTTCCAGACCACGTTCAAGTCCCACGCAGTTTGGTAGGCTTTAAGGAAACTATTGAAGCGATCGATTTACACACGTTCGGAGACACAAGTGGGGCTGGAACTGCAGCTGCCGTGTATGCAGTGGTCCATCAAGCTTCCGGTGTCAACCAAGGGCTACTGGGAGCAAAATCACGCCTGGCGAAGAAGGGCCTGACCATTCCTAGAGTAGAACTTGTATCTGCACACATGGCAGCGAACCTTGTAGAAAATGTGAAGAACACCCTAGAAGGCCAGCCAGTTAGATCAGTCCATGGATGGCTGGATAGTACTGTGGCCCTATGTTGGATCAGAGAAGGCAGTGCCTACAAACATTTTGTGGCTAATGAGTGAACAAGATATGAAATACATTCAATGGAGACATGTTGGTACCGACCAGAATCCCGCTGATATTGGCAGTAGAGGTCGCCAAGCAGACAAGCTAAGCAAGCTATGGATTAATGGGCCAGAATGGTTGACAGAGCCTGATCATTGGTCAGGTGACATACTTACAGAACCAAACAAAGAAACTGAAGTGGACGCCAAACTTATGAAAGAGATCTTTGCCACCATTGCGGAGACCAAGGACGACCTTGATGAAGTTTTAGAGAAAAACAGCTTCTGAAAAACGATTCTTGAACAATTGTAAGCAGAAGAAATCAGCGAGACTCATGGGCCCTCTGACGACATCCGAGACCGATAAGGAAGTCCAGTGGTGGGTTCAAAGAGCGCAAGAAAGCTCAAGCGGAACAGAAAAGTTCGAAGAAGACAAGCTCACCCTCAACCTGCAAAAGAACAGCGACAGGTTGTACAAGTGTCACTGCAGAATACTAGAAAATTATCCAATCTATTTACCACCGAGTGCAGTGTTGTCAGAGAAGTTGGTTAAAGATGCGCACATGCTGACGTTGCATGGGGGAGTTGGTCGCACGGCGTTTATCAGAAGTGATTATTGGATAACTCGACTGAGGAAGTTGACCAAGAAAGTCATCAATGGTTGTTTTGGATGCAAGAAGTTCCAAGCAAAGACCTTAAGAAGTCCACCACCCGGAAACCTGCCAATTGACCTTACCATGGGGTCAGTCCCTTTCCAAGTGCTGGGCATGGACTATGCTGGCCCAATACCATACAGACTCAACAAGAGGAGAGATCGTAAAGCTTACATCCTGTTGTTTGCCTGTAGTCTGACCAGAGCTATCCACCTGGAACTGTTAAGCAACCAAACCACTGAAGAATTCATAAAAGCCTTCAAGCGGTTCATAGCCAGAAGAGGGAGGCCACAAAAGGTGTATTCTGACAATGGAAAGCGTTTCGTTGCAGCCTCCAAATGGTTGGGGCGTCATGAGAGACGAGAAGATGCAGGACTACCTGGCACACCAGCACATCACATGGTAGTTTAAACTGAGCCGAGCACCGCGGTGGGGCAGTCAGTTCAAGGGGATGGTGGGACTCTTCAAGCGAGCCTTCTACAAGTCTATTGGGGGACGAATTTCGTGTGGAGTGAGCTAGAAGAGGTTATCCTACACATTGAAATCACACTTGACAACCGTCCTCTTACCTATCTAGATGATGTTACCCACCCTGACACCACATGCTATGATGTTTGGTCAACCCAATCAGTTGCAGAAGACAATCCTGATGCAATTGAAAGCAAGGATTTAAGGAAGCGTGCAAGGTATCTCCGTCACTGCAAGGATGTTATGTGGACCCGATGGACCGAGGAGTACATAAGGAGCCTTTGAGAAAGGCATAACCTCAACCACCAGGAAGGAAAACTGCTGATTAAGACCAGAGACGTCCTTCTGATTCAAGGTGACGAATGGAACAGAGGGAAATAGAACCGCGGGATTGTAGTCAAGCTTATCAAGGGCAGAGATGGTGTTGTCAGTGCAGCAAGACTGAGGGCAGGGAAATCATTCCTTGAGCGAGCAATCCAACAGTTGTGTCCCATGGAGTTGCCGTGTGACAGTTACCAGGAATGCCGAGTATCAGTGCTTGATTCAACAGTCTGAGAGTTTCAACCCAAACGTGTTGCGGCTGTTTCTGCAGCACAGCACATTAAGGATATTGCTCAACAAGAGGAACTATAATCTCAACGAGTGCTTTACCTACCTTTACCGTTGTGTTTATTATCACATGCACCGTGCGCGTGATCACTGAACTTTGAACTATCGCACATGTATGAGTTGTCTTTGAGCTTTTCAACAGAGAGTTGTAGAAAGAGAGAAGTGAGATTAAACCAGTTTGTTAAAATAACACGAGTTTCCTTTGTCGGCATAGACCAAATTCCTGACGCTGACAAAGTCTAAATGGAAGAGTTCATACTCCATTTGTTGAAAGTGGATGATGTGGTCTTGAGGACGAAACACAGGGAAGACAACCTAGATATGGTATTGACGTTAGCAAAATAATACTGATGGATGCAAACCTGAGGTTGATGAATTGTATGGTTATTGTAGAGTTAGCATAAGTCCAAGGATAGCATGGGGTTCTTTGAATTGATTTTTCTTTGGTTGGCTTTGCTTTTCCTTTTGATTTACTCGTTCAGTGAAAGCTTCATTCTTAATTTCCTCATTCTTAATTTTGTGACTCAATTTCCTTAGCAGCTGCTCTTGTGATGTTTTATTTATTTCGAGATGCTAGCCCCCAAGATATCGTGGTGTAAAGCACTGGAACGAACATTTTCACATTGTAACCACAGTCCCATGTCATTTTACATGTGGAGGGCAGCAATGACATGGTGTCTTCCTCTGTCAGGGGTGTTTAACTTAAGGGTCTGTTTGACTGCACGTGGCTGGTTTGGTCTATCATCCCACCCCACCTCGGTCACACGATTGGCAGTACTGGCTGCGGGCTTGCAGACTGTTTCACGGAACTTCACTGCATGATTATAGTCAGAACGCCCCATTCAAGGAAATGGGTTCCCTATCGACAAAAGTCTAAACCTCCGTAACCATAACAGCAACAGCAACAGCATGACTGATTTTGTTTTAAGGTTAATGAAGGATGAGTTTGAAACGTTAGGGAAGGTGCTTTATCCAAAAGCCCCCCTGGAGGGGCCAGTTTCAAAAAAGTTGGTATAATGTGTATATACACTTTGTTTTAAAATAAAAACCTTGAAGTCATAAATTTAAAGTTAATCAACATCTTTAATGAAATAAAAAGACTTTGCGCTCAACTGAAGATTTCATTTGATTGTCAATATACTGAGCACTGCTGCGTATCTTGACGCAAAAGCAAATCCAAAGAAAAAAACTAGTTGATGGCATGTATTGGAGCCAAATTGCAAACGAACTGCAAATTGAAACATGCGCAACAGAATGAAGCTGTTAATCAGTATCTTTTTAAAGTGTGAAAGTGAAATACCAGACAACTGTCTTCATTTATCTTGCGCCGGACGGAAGTAGCTTACTTTCCTCGGAAGAAAGAATTTTCTTGCCAAACCGAAAAAAGGAGAAAAGAACGCAATTCCGACATTAATTTTTGGCTAATTGATTATACGAGAAGTAATATGCATCGGTTCAAAAATCGGCAGACTTGGCGATAAATTAAGCCTCCTAGTTAGCAAAAATTGTTAGGAAAAAGACTTGTGTATTTGCAAAGCCAAAACCTCCAGTTTCACGTTCATGAAGTGACGTGACACAAGAAGGAGTGCGACTTACGTACGTAAAGCATACCTTCTTTGTAAAAATTTACTTCCGGCTGCATTTTAGAGCCCTCGTGTCCAGGATCGTAAGCTCCCTAGTATGTTTTTTTTTGGCATAGTAGCACTTAATATAATGTTGATAATGCAATTTAGGCTTTGCTATGTAAGCGATTTTCCATGATTCAAGAACAGGGGTTTTGGGGGTAAATCAGTTACACCACACGAAGGTAGCAACCCGCTAAAAGTAGTAAGTTTCCCCAGAAAGTAAGAAACACAACCATATATGATATTAAGGAGAGTTGCCTAGAATGGAACATTACGATAATTTGACTTTGCACTGGTCATAACTTCTAGAAGTCACAATATTATTTTATTATGATTATTTTTTTTATGGAAGGATGGAAGGAAACGTGACGCTGTCGTGGGTTTTTAGAAGTACTGAAATGCACATAGTTTTAGCTTTTTTCGTGCCTATTTATGCCTGTTTAGTGTAAGTTCTTTTTCTCTGCCTGGTTTTTCAGACAATGATGTGTATGCAAAGAAGACATTGTACAGCTTTTTAGCAATTCCCACAGATTCGACATTGTGGGAGAAAATAAGCCTTTGTTCTGATGTTATGGAAGGTGCTTGGTACTTGCTGTATGATGACAAGAAGAAACCTAGGGGACCGGATAAGATAAAAAAGTTAATCCGACAAAGCATTGACAACTTCCACAACAAACTTGTCTCAGACAGCAAGATATGCATTTCACTCGCTGTTTTTGGGCCACTTGGGGCTGGTAAAAGTTTTTTACTAAATTTTATTT
Source organism: Orbicella faveolata (assembly GCF_042242905.1). NCBI lineage: Eukaryota > Metazoa > Cnidaria > Anthozoa > Scleractinia > Merulinidae > Orbicella > Orbicella faveolata. The sequence goes on along the minus strand of NW_028301547.1, from coordinate 9,326,602 downwards.
TAAATCAGGGTTTACCTAAAATGTATCAGGTAAAATACGGGCCCCTTCCTTCCGCATAGGAGGCAGCCAGACACCCCTTCCAATAAATATAAAATGGGGCAATAAGGTTCAAGTATTGTTCCACAAACAGGAGAAGAGTGCTACTCCTGATGTTTGGTTTCCAGAAGAGGACCTGAGTAATGATTGTTTGACACGTGTACATAAATTACTTGAAATGAAGTTTAAAGAAGAAAGAAACCTCAGTGATGCAAAATGCGTAGAGCTTCAAGGGCCATTTCCAGTTTTCCAAGTCTTGAAAAAGAGATCAATGACAACGTCTGGCCACCTGGAGTTAGAGGTTGATGTAGAGTTCGTAGATATTCCTGGGCGAGGTGATGAACAAGGAAATCAGTCCATTGACAATGAATTGACCAACGCTGATGTGGTGTTGTTTTTTGAGGAGGGCAAGTCGGGAAGACCTGTTTCGTCAGAGGATATTGCACATATATTCCGTAGGCTTGAGGAGGTGCAGTTCACATCGCGTCCTAAACTTGTTCACCTTGTGAATGACAGAAGAAAACCTTCAAGTGTGTCTTCTTGCAATTTTGGTTTGTTGCAAGAACAAAAGAGGGAGGATCTAAAAAGGGCATGGTCGAGCTTTCTGTGCAGTAGTGTTGAACAGGGGAATACGCCAGGCTGTTACAAAGACGTAAGAGAGAAGCTTCCTCAGCTAAATGGAGAGGCACTCTTGGATAAGTTGTTCAAAGAAAGTGATGTGATTTACTTTCATCCAGAAAATTCTGGATTTCTCGACTCTTTGAAGAATGTAATCAATGATCACGTTCAGAATGTGAAGATCAAAGAAACCATCCATCCATTTCTCAAGAACGTTCATTGGGCAGCCAAAAAGCTTAGAACACGTATTGGCAGAAGTCTTACCACAGAAAAGAAGAAGAATCAACCTGGCAAGATTGAAGTTAAAGCGCCAAACTTTGATATGCAACTTGATGTTGATCAGGTAAGGTATGTTGTGAAAAACTTCATAGACCAACAACACTTGCTACTGCAGCCTGACATTAGGCAGATGTATTGTTTCCTGGATTCTGATGAAACATTAGTTGTTCTTTTGGAAAGTCTGAAAGCATCACTTAAGATTTTCAGACTTCGGCTAATCGAGCACTTTAAAAATGCCTACTGGTCTACGTCTCCAGATATAAGTGACCTTGTTGATCTGGTGGAGATTTTGTGTGAAAGCAGAGTTGAGCAATATTGTGCAAACAGTGCTCAAATGCACTTGCTTTATGTTGTACAGAAAGAAAAGAACCGAAATCCATTAAAAAAGTTAGAGAAACGGTGGTCAAGTGCTGGGCCTGAAGTAAAAGCAGATCTGTGTGTCGATTTTCTTTATGATCTTCTAAATCGCATTGCAGTTTCCCTTAACAAACCAATCCGTGACAAGAAGAAAGAAGACAAGAAGTCGCATTTTCACTTAATTGAACAGCTCAAAGAAGACGTTGAGAATTTGTTTGCCTTGGGAAGTTTAGACAACGCCAGAAGACCAGAGCTGCTGAAAGTGCTGAACCAAAAGCTACAGATCGTGATCGAATTTTGTACAAAATCCATTCGTGAGATAAATCCTCATCCTAGCTTAGATGTGGAGACGGATATCTCTCTTCCCGAGGAAATGAAAGTTGCTCATGAAAGCAAAGCAATACCACTACGACCCAGTTATGACGCAATAATCAAAGATGTGACAGACCTGTTTAAGAAGCCTGGTTTTAAGGGATCTGACGTCATTAAGAAGCTAAAGTCGAGGTTAAGCGTTGGAAAAGACGCCTTGGTACTCCGAGAAGCACAGAGTGCAGAGAAGCAACGTTTGTGGGCAAAGGCCTTGGTCAATGTACTTAGCGACAAAAACCATTTCAATATTGAACTAGACCCAAGCTTAACCCTAGAACCTCGTGATCCAGAAGTAGACGATTTTCTGAAGCAAGCTCAAAAACGTTTGTTTGCTTATGAGAAATCTTGTATTTCCTGTAAAATTGTTCCTGGGCAAGCTCTTCCTGACAATGAAATTTACGTAAAGAAGCGATCTCAAGAAGGCTTCTGTCTTGAAGTGTTGGTCTCCTCTGAGATGAGTAAGAAGCTTGATGGCATTCGTAATGGATTGGTAGATCCCATGCAGCAAATAGCACCAATTTTCATGCCTACAGTCCGGCCTGGTCCAAGCAGAGAGATCCGAGGGAACTTTTTTCTTGAAGAAGACCCGTGGAGCAGAGATGACTTAAGAGAGGAGCAAAGTGAGACGGTTGAGGAAGGAGTGACAGAAGAAAAAAGAGGCAATGTTTTAGATTTGAACATTTTCCTTGTCGTGGAGGAACATCACTTAAAAACTGTTCAGTCTACCGTGAACGACCTCAAGGTTCCAACAGGACGGAACGTGTCGTACGTTGTTCTGCCCCAGAAGGGACGAGGAATTGGTGTGACCAGGGCTATTATCAAAAGCCTAGCAGAATGCCTAGACTTCTCCCTGTACTGGACGATAGACGACGATGTCCAATTTATGTATCAATTTGACGAAAATGATCGCAAGTGGCATAAGTGCTCACTCGCCAGAGGCCTCCTTTTTGGTCAACGTGTTTTCCAAACGTGCCTGAAGAAGACCGTGAAAGAATTATCTAATCAGGAAAAATACGTTTTGGTTACTGAGATGATGGAAAAATGTCCAGGTTATGGCGTTAATACCAAACAAAGTGCCCTGTTCCTTCTTATCGATAGCAAACGATTTGCTGAAGTTTTGAAAAACCCAGGCCTTTTGCATTCTCCTTTCACACATATATCTGAGGATTGTGGTGGAAATGTCGCAAAAGAAGAGGAGATGAAAGCTTTCGAGCAAGAGTTCGTTGAAAAGTGCAGAAAACTTCTATTTGATGACAGTATCAACCACATAGCAGGCGTTTCCATCGCTCACGAATCAGCCAAGAAGTATGACTACATGAGCAAGTATCCCACTGCCGATTACATGCAAAGTGAACAGCGATATCAAGTGGTTCTCAACAACACCTCTGCGCTAAAGGGAAAGAACTTTGTCACTGATGACATTATTTTCCACAAAGATGAAGACCAAATCAAAGATTTCAGAAAACGAGAAACGCCTTACTGGGGCATAAAGGGGAGTGGCAAGTCCTTTATTCGCGCGCTCACTGTGGGTGGTGTGATTGGCTATCAGGTGATTCGAGTCGTCCATAGTCACAAAAAGCTGACAAATGCTTTTGCACGGTTAGAGCCAATTAAAGCTGAAGACGAGGACGAAGAAGCATTGATGTGAATTGACAAGCTACGTTACTATAATTAGACAATAAGATAGTCATTATTATCTTACTAATGTTTCAGACAAATTGCACTCTGTTTGCAAGTTGATTTTTCACTAAGAAGATAAAGGAGGGCTACAGTCTTGCCAAATTGCTGTTATCCTTGCTACTTTCGATTAAAAACATGCTGTGATTGTATAGCTTGTGGTTTGAACAACAGTCAGTGAGTTAGTAAGAAATAAAACTAATTCAAATTTAAAATGACTTCTGTTTGTTTCTTCAGTGATACTTTACGTTCATTATAGATTTTCCTTGACTCTTGGTGTGCCGGCCCTCCAATGCGATAAAACCTCTTTCACCTTTGCCCTTGATAAAATGGGTAACGTCACTGGATTTTGTCCAACGCTCCTGACAATATCCGAATTCACAAATAATTTATACAACTGTGCGCATTCACAAGATGGTCCCTTTGAACTGTAGCCCCGGCTATATGCAGGAAATCAACCACGCTTGTGTCGTCCATGGGGTTCTATTTGCAAGAAATTTAGAAACAAAAGGGTCCTTCCCACAATCGTGGTCCAAGATGTTGACAACATTTTACCAGCCTCAGTAAGCCCGTTACAGAACTGTTGTTTTTTTTTGTTGTTCCTGACAGTATAGCCAGCGAAGGTAGAGATTTACAGATTGATGCAACGTATCTGCTAATGTTGTCATTGCAATCGTATTCATTTACAGTTTTATATCGCATTTATCGCTTTAATTAAACGAAGTCTGTTGTAGATCAAAATCTATGAAAAGGTATTTAGCATGCTAGAAAAAAAAAATGGTTTGTGTAGAAACATGTTTCTCCATTCAAGGGATGGTAGATATTTTGCAACGGTTAGTCACAGTTTAAGGTAACATTTAAAAGTAACATGTTTTAGGGTTTGAAAGTTTTGAATTTTAATATGGATAGAGTATAACTAATAACTGGTTCAAGTTCCTATCCCTTAATATTAGGCTTTGGTGCCCTCCTTGGCAACAAGAAAACGAAAACAAGAAGCCTGACCTAGACAGGTTTCCTTACCTCTTGGTAGAAGTGTTTTGTTCTGATTATTTTTTTATCATTTTATTTATTTGTTAAAAGAGAATGGCGTAAATTTTTCGCTAAGACGTTTTGGACTGTTAAATGCATTGCTTGGTCAAATTGCGTGTTAACTACCAAGTTACTATAATCTTTATTTTCGTTCCTCACTTTACATTTTTACAGCTAGACTGGCCTGCGTATAGCTATTGCTACTCTAGGCGGGCCAGTCTTTTAAGATCTGATATTACAAAGGTTTTTGTTAATAAATAGATTACAATAGAAAATTAGGCATTGATGTCCAACCAGGTGGGTGGGACACCAGTGACATGCCTGACCTGCCTGGCCTAGGCACAACTGTAGAAGTCGTTTGTTCTATTTTTTATTGTTATTTGTTAGAAAGCATCACATTTAAGTTTTAGGTAGTAACTTTTGGACTGCAGTGCATTGCTGGTCAAATTGTTACATTTTGAGTTCACTATCAAGTCGCTACAATGCATAAGTAACGTCTTTGGTCTTTCTTTTAGCTCAACTTTTAAAATGAGTAAGCTGTATTTTAAAAAAAATGTGACCATGTGAGTATTGTAAGTGGTGCAAGTAGCCGTAATAGTATTCTTAGAAGTTTAAGTAGCCGTACCTTATTCTAAATGTGTGACAAAATAACGTTTGAGTCTAGACGTTATAAATGGCTTATAACATTAACAAGAAGTAGGAAGACAATCTTTTTTTACAGGCTTCTGGCCTTTTAGAAACGCTAGCTGTTCACCATTTTATTGCAATTGAAATAGGTTTTTTTTTTTCTCAACTATATGAAACTGATTCTGGACAGGGTAGCCTCTAAACTTCAGAGAGTAAACTGAAATGAAGCTCTGTACATTCCAGACTAAGAGAACTCTTGTCAGATTGGTAGTTGACTGTAGTGTTTTTGCACTTGTTCCCGGTCTTTTATATATATATATATTTCTGGTACCTTATGAGAAGAATTTTACATAGCTTGACGGCAATGGCTAACTTTCTTTAGATCTCAGGCGTCCTCCTTTAATGCACGCATAAACGTGGTGATTTGTAACGATAAACATGTTTGGTAGTTGCTCTGTCTTGACGAAGTGTTAAGATACGACGCATTAGTAGTCTTACTACTGTTTTATGATAGTTTTATGAAGATTGTAAAACGTTTTGACAAGTTAATAAATAACTAATTTTGTTTACGTTGTTCATAGTGAGTGACAAGTCACGGTTACAGATCAGGGCACTTGAGGAGACTAGTCCCAGGGGCAGGCCCGTGAAGTGTTCAAATCCCCGGGAAAAATCCCTGGGATTGAATGCAAGATCACCCGCAGTGGTCGGTCTTGATATTGGGTTGCTTCTTTCGGTCAGTCGGGACGTACAAATCTGACCCTGACACAAACCTCATTGAGGAAGCTGGCTAGTTCCTTTGTTTCGACTTTGTTCGCATACGCACTTTGTGTAGCATGGGTACACAATCAGCCAACGAAACTCTTGCCTGGTTTGTTTGTTGTGAAGGTTAGCGAATGGTAAAAAATATCAAGGTTAATAAATAGGTTGGGCAAAAACCAAACTTATTATATGCTATATTTTCGAGCTGACAATAAAATCACAAAATGGGGCTCTTTTTTTTATCCAATCCTGTCACAGACAATCTCCTATCACTGGTGTCCGCAGCGATGTAGAAACCTGTGAGAGAAAAGTAATATGCGTTTATGGGTCTTCGAGCTGATGTTACGAGACATTAACATCACATAAATATATCAGTTCCAGGAAATGCGTGACTTGCATGGGTTCACAACTCGAGGGAAGATGTATGCCGGGCTCTGACATTAGGCTTTGCTGGTACGACTAGCCTCGCTTTGTAGCAGTTTTAAGGAGATTTTTTAGAAAAGAAAGAAAATTGAAACAGCTTTTCTTTCTGCTCTACCGCTACTTTACAAACCTAACAACACGCTCCCTTACATGATGCCAGCCTTTGCCGTTTTTAGATATGACGATACTTATACATTAGTACTCACATTCGCTTTCAATAGTGCATGTTTTCCATTGTTCCTATTTTCAACTTCTGACCATTCGTCTAAATTTTTCAATGACTGATTCAAATTTAGACAAATGTCGATAGCAGCTCATCACCACTGAAATTTTTTATTTTGCATGCAAACCTAAAATGTGTACGGAAAGAATCAACAATAATAAGGCAATAACATTAGACATTGATTCACGAAAACTCTTGGAGAGTGACATTGTCACGCAATCAGTTATTCCGTTTTTGGATGCTTCGAGTAATTTGATTTGACGCTATGGAATAACTAATGCCAATTCTGTATGTTAAAACTTTCAGCCATAGTTTTAGCTTAATTATCGTAAATGTACATGATAGATACTTCAAATATTTTCAAACTGTGTCTCGAAGATATGTTCACACGTCATGAAAGTTTTCTTGATTTTCTTTATCGTGATCGAGAGTTTATCTTTAATCAAGATCAGTTTGTGAATCTATCATATATGGGCTAATTTATATTAAACAAAAATGATAATAAGAAAGGTTATGTCCTTTTTTATATTTTAATTGATATGAAAATATTAACTATGTAGCAGCCTAAACTTGTCTTTCTGTTTGTATTTACACTTTCGAACACTTGCTCTACGATTGGTGAGATTTTGATCATAATTTAAACATATGATAATACCGACTTGCATGTACAAAGTTCAAAATATACAATACAATGAGACGACACGACAGCCAGCTGTCAAACAATTCTAGTCAAAAATATATTAGCATGTAACCATTCTAGTAAGCACTCTTCTTTGACTCCTAGTCAGGATTTTTACATATAATCATTAGAATTCAAGTTCTTGACATTCATCTCTGCCCTTATTTCGATATCGTTCATAGTTTTTATAGATTAAAAATGCATTTGTCTCGTCCATCAGTAGAAGATGAAACATAAAGTTCATCCATGATTCAACCAGAATTAAGCCAAGTCTACGGAGAACTTCTCTTCTAATTCTTTTCCAAAATCGTTCCATGTTAATGCTTGCCTTTGCCTTTTCAAAATAGCAGGCCCAAATTTCTTCTTCTTCCATCATCTTACATTTATGCAGCTTTTCAGCCGGATCGTCCTCCTGACAAGCTTCACAGCAGCGTCTTAATTCTTCATGTACTAAGCCATTAATTTCTCTCGCAAATTCCTCCTGCATAATATCTGCTATTTTATTCCGTAGAAGTTGCGCTTGGAGTCTGGCTTTATCCGCACCCAAATGCTCTTGTTGATTGGAGATACACATAGTTTCAAACTTTGCTTTCAAGGTGGTAAACGACTTCTTTTGTCACTGCTTGATCAAGATTGAGAACGGTGAAAAATCCATCATTTTTATACACAATAATGCACCCGTGTGATCTTAAAATAACCATATTATATCATTTCTTACGTTAATTTCTGCATCTTTTCCCAATGCAAAGTTTCACCCGAAGCAAAATGTCCCCCTGTACCGTGACGTCAATTGCCGGTGTGATTTCATCACTATTCATGTGACGTCTTCACATTCCGAAATAAAAAATTACCTATCCTTTCTCAAGTTTTAGTTTATCAGACATATGACTCTCTAAGAACTTGAAGTTTTACAAATTTTTAGTTCGACAGAGTTCTTCGTTTTGTAATAAACCAAAACTTTTGTGTTGCGTGACATTAAAACGACGGCCAGACAAAGCTGTCGCGTAGGTCAATAGGTGACTTATCCTGCATGTAGGCGCTTGCTAACTGAACAGTCCTTGCATTCGATAAAATATTAATTGCGATGTGGCGAAGCCCTAGGGTAAAAAAAGTTTCGTTTTAATAGCAAAACTCGATGACAGATGTTTCTGTTATTTTACGGCCGCCATATTGGTGTCCCTGGGGTCAGCAACATGGCGCCTCCATAAAAAGAAAACTCTATAATTTTTGGCAAATATTTCTCCGAATAGCTCAGGAATGAAATACCTCACAGAACAAATTCTTAGCGAGGTTTCTCATATATCGATCATCTATCATATCTCAGATTCTTGACTTTATGTACTGAATGGTTGCCTTGTTTAATTTAGATGGTATGACAAGGAAAATCGGCAATAGGGTTATCTTTAAAACGGGGAACGGGGAATCGAAAAATGAAAATAAAAATGAGAGAACGGGGAACGGGGAATCTTTAAAATGGGGAATCTTTAAGAGCGGGAATCTTTAAAATGGGGAATCTTTTAAAGCGGGAATCTTTTAAATGGGAAATCTTTTCTAAGCGGGAATCTTTAAAAGCGGGTGATTCCTTGTCAACCACTGTTTCGACTTTCCGTCCTTGTTCCTGGTTTTTGTGATAAAAACGGCTCCAAACGACCCTTCCCCTATCACATCTTGTTCGTCGAGAGCATTCCACCTAAACTGTCGAAGATCTTCAAAGCGACCGATTCTTTCTTCTTTAACGTGAATGCAATGGGCACTTTGAAATTGTCTTCGCATGACTGCATGGCGTAGAAAGAGGTATCATGAAGCACACAATGACGGATTATACGCGAAATTCGCCGCCACATCGTTCGGGCATCGAGCAACGAATTATTTTATTGCTGGTTTTCAGTGTCATGCCGTTCAAAATAAATCAAAATCAAAATCAAAACAGTTCAAATGATAAAGTCCAGAATCTTGAAGAGAAAAAAGGTAAATATGCAAAGACTTTCGCCAAGATTCAGGTCACAGCAATGTTTCTTACGCAAGATATGCGGAGAAATTTTTTACCCAAATTTATATCTACCTGCAGTTTTGAAAAAGGGGTCTGTTAATTGTGCTGTGAAGTTATTTTTGTTGGTAAACTTTTCAAACCAGTTTGACTTGATTAATAGTCTTTTGGATTTTCTTGTTTTCATTTTCAATTTGAGTTTGGTTTTTCTAGATGAAGGTAGGGGTTGTAGATCATAAGCATGCCACACTGTCAAAATCAAACTGGTTTGTTATAAAGTTGAAGCCAAAGGTAAATTTTGTAAGCAGAACGGGGTTGTTATAATGTACTGATCTTACCTCTCCAAGCCGACGGGCGGATCAACCCTACACGGGCTCAGACAGTGACTTAATCTGAGTGCAAAAGGACATGTTGTTTTACACAAAATGCATGACCTCGAAACATAGAGCCATTACAATTGCACTTTTCCTTGAAGTTTTGAAAAACGCATACCTAATTTTACTCCGCGAGCTGTGCTGAAATCGATGCCGCAGGCATCGATTTCAGCTTAGCGTAGCACATTATTTTCTAGCGGGGGCTCCGTTAGCGAAAAGTCTGGAGACATCTACAGGAGTGTGGCTAATTGTGGATACCTCTTTGGGGTCCCTGGCCCTTAATCCAGGGGGGTGGGGTCGGTTTGAACTTGTGTCCATAGTCTCAAGTCAGTCTGAGCGCTGGGTATGTACTTAGCTGTCCGACGTGACACAATCCTTAAAGTGGACGGAATTTCCCAAAGCTGAGTGGGTTTATTGCCTTGGCAGAAGGTTCCATTGTTGTCGTGAGGGGGGGCTGATATGTGCGGAGTGGTACCTGACCCCCGGGGGGAGGGGGAGATTTCAAGGCACTTTATTTTGCTGTCATTAAGTTATGCTTGCAAAGAGCTTTCATCTGATATGATAATAGTTAAGCCTGAATTCATCCACAGGTGGCCCAGAGATTCTAGTGTCATTTCCTTTTTGCTCTAGATGAAGTGTGGAGTGCGGAACTTGGTAAGCACTGCTTACATGACTCTATTAGGCACCAGCTGTTATTGGGCTGTTCGGACCTGGTTTTCAAAACATCAGGTATATATCGTCAATGTATCAGTGGCTAGAGCAGAAATTGCTTGTAATAAGCTCTTGATCGATTACGGAGAGGCTGTTTCGCATGCTAAAATATGGCCTTTTAATGAAAAAAGAGGAAAAACCAGAGTGATGATAGGTTGCATTGAAAAAAATCGGTGAATTTTGACAAGATAGAGCAGAAACTGCTGGTAATAAGCTCTTGATCGATTACCGAGATGCTGTTTTGCAGGGCAAAATATGACCTTTTAGTGAAAAAAGAGGCAAAGCCAGAATGATAATAGGTTGCAGAGGCATGACTTTCACACTGAAAAGAGTTGGTGAATTTTCACAAGAGATAATTATCGTCAATGTGTCAGTGGCTAGAGCAGAAATTTCTTGTAATAAGCTCTTGATCGATAACCGAAAGGCTGTTTTGCATGGTAAAATATGAGATTTCAATCAAAAAGAGGAATATTTAAGATTATGGCAAGACTTGGCTAAGTGTAGATTAATAGTAGTGTTTATGAGAAGTATTGGAGTATTTTTGGCCTTTTCGTTGTGCTAGCTAATGCTATAAGCCATTTATTAGTCGTTATTATTGACATTGCTTCTGTTCTGTTCCTTACTGTAGACATGGATGTGTTTCCAGAGTTTTTTGGATAATAATACCATACTTTGTTTTCTTTGGAATGTTTTAGGTATAAAAATTAACTTTTGTTTTCTGTACATTGTGGTATTTCTTTTTTGTTGCTTTTGCTGCAGTGTCACTGAAAACATTATTTTTCTGCTGTAATAGTATTTTTAATATTCTTATAACGATAAGCCATGTATATATATAGAACAGAGGAACAGCTACTCCTTAAATCGGGTAATATTGATATTAGGACCACAGAAACGACTAACCTCTTGGGGGTTGTACTTGACAGTAAGCTAAAATTTGACGATCTTGTATCGAGTATTTGCCTTACTTAAGTGAGTGCTCAAATAAACGCCCTTAATAGACTGAAAAACATTTTACCACTTAAAACCAAGGAATCGTTATATCGTTCGTTCATACTACCAAATTTTTATTACTGCCACCAAGTTTGGCACCATTGCGGGAAAAGAAACACTACAATAATCGAAAAAGTCAAGGAAGGGCGTTGAGATATGTCTATAATGATAAACATGCATCCTATCAGCATCTCTTGGACAGGATAAGACTACCCTTCATGGAATCTCGAAGAATTCAAGACATGTTATTGACAATACATAATAGCATATCGAACAAAGCACCACGGGCAATTAGGAATCTTATTAATTTACGCTCATTTAAGTACAATCTCAGGCGCCAAGAATATGTTTTATCTTTACCTAAAGTTAACACTACCATATATGGACTCAAGTCATTGAGATATTTTGGAGCCAAGATGTGGAATGAACTATCAAATGACATTAGAATTAAAGTAGCACCAATG